>NC_085992.1:13869583-14053150 GCF_030014385.1 Trichomycterus rosablanca
AAAGTTACATTAAAAATAACATTATAGAATTTTCTACACCAATATTAATTATTTATCTGATTTTTGTGCTGGTGCATTAATTTTTTATTTAATTTACTGCTGTACTTCTCATCCCTTTCCTGTATTTATCAATATTTGGCTAACCGTAGTTAACTGAACCACACGGTAATTTACACATCTATAGAAGGCGATGAGATTTTATTGGGAATGAATATTTCATGAAGACTGTGGCTTATTATTTTTTCCCATCCTCTAGCGCTTTCATCTAAAATAACAGTGCAGGATCCTTCAGTTCTCGATGTGCTAACACCACGACCTTTTGGTTTAATTATATATCAAACACTTTCTTATTCAAACTCGACTGACATGCTGTTTTTCTTTCTTAAACATCTAATAGGCGTAATGAATAAATGAATGTTAAAAGGGAAATTATGTGTTTGCTAAATACATGATCATATAAGTAATTAATTTACTTTAGTTAATGCACAACAACTAAATTATTTAAAAATTAATGTAGAAGGTTATTTTATATTTGTCATGTTTTATTTATATTACTACATTATTCTGAATGGAGACTCATATTTATGTATTTATTCCCCCCAATTTTCTCCCCTAATGTATTCGTATCCAATTACCCTGATTGTGTTATGCTTCACCTCTACGGATACAACCCTCCACTACTGACTGAGGAGCTTCGCAAATGACACCCCACTCCAACACGGGAGCAGTACCGACTGCCTCTTTTCACCTGCATGGGGCGAGTTCATATGTGGATCAGCCTTGTGCACGGAGCGCCACACCCTGATCAGCATTATTCCCAACTCTCCGCAGGTGGCATCAATCAGTCAGCAGAGATCGTAATTGCACCGGTTATAATGAACCCTGTTCCAGCTAATCGTTGTTCATGTGGCCACCCGGCTCAATGATGGCAGAGCTGAGATTCGATACTATACAATGTATTTAATTACTTTTTTTTTTTTTTGATTATTCAGCTAACATCACACTTATGTCATATATTATTTTACAGTGGGTAAGGATATGCAGGGGGTGAATATTTTATAGCAGATGCCATAGCATAATAATTGTTAGTTTGATCCTTATGATTTATTTTCCCTTTTTTCATTCGTTTTTATACATATTCATGAATAATGTATTTATTTTCTTAACTGCTCTTATGAATAGTGTTTTTTTCAGAATGTCCTCTGTTCTGTTTGGGTGTTCAGTCTTCTAATGGCTCATTAATTGTTTCATTAATTGTATTTATATATCTTGTTGCTGCTGGCTATGCTCTTCTCTGTTACCTTCAACTCTTCAACTCTAATTGTCTTTTCCAATGAATGAATTCTTGTCATAGTGGGTGTGTTCGAAAACCCAGTGAGCTCTCTACGTAGACAGCATTCTACATCATCCTACGTGCGCTCCCATCAAGACGGCTGTTCAGGGGCGTAACTACCCATGCCCATGGCTGGGGGTGGCCCTCCACGACATGAACTCAACCCCCCACCGCACTGCCCCCCATTGGCTGCACTCGCCAGGTTGTTATTATTATATTACAATATTGTAGCGGCGATATGCAAGTGACATTCAGCTCAGCCAATCAAAATGCAGCACCCGGTTTATACATGTGCGTTCGGACGTTCTGCAGTTAGTTTTGTATATGAGACTCGCCATATGGCCCCAGCATTGAACCCCATAGGTAGTTCGGGTACTGGAGTCTTGTTGTAACGCTCACTGAAGTCCTGACTAAACAGTTAAAGTGAACTCTACTCTACCACCACCGCACGCAGCCAAAGACCTGTAGCATCCCCGCCTGACGAACAGCACTCGCAGCGGCTAGGTGAGCCGACCCTTTACAGTAGCAAGTGGCTAATGCTAGGGGTAAAGTGTGGCGATAACGAAACTAAAAACACGACAATATTTTCGTTAAGTAAAATACTAAAATAACTAAAAGACAATGAAATATGAGAATACATGTAATCAAAATATACAGTGAGTGCACAGCAAGGGATTTTGGGAATCTGTGTAACCTGCTTAATGTTACTAGACCAATATATATATATATATATATACAGTATATATATATATATATGAAATTTGTTGAGGGGGCCCATGAGCTCCTAGTTATGCCACTGCGGCTGTTCAAATTCTTAGATGCCTTAAAATGCTGCCTAGTAAGGTACCTTAAATTTGAACGGTATTTCATATATTTAACGGTATTTCGACTGAATAACGAGGGAGCATCCGATGCTTCTTTAGCGGTGAAGGCAATCCCAGAATTCAGTGTGGTACAACTTTTCTCATAAAAAAAATACAAATATAGTGGACGAATGTGGGGCAACTAATGGAGTTATTTTTAAATGTAAATAATTCTAATTAATTTTTAATTTGTATAAACGTGTACAAGTGTTATTTATTTGCAACTTCGGGCTTGTCAGCAACATTTTAGCTGGCATGCTAGCGCGTTGTGCTATCTTATCCCATTGGTTTGAATGGCATGAGGCTAACTGTGTTAGCTTTGTAAGAGAAAAATGATGGAATCGCTGTCTAAGTAGCGTGTCTGAATAACCTGACTTATAAGTCGATGACTTGTTAGAATCCTTTCTACTTAGGCAGCTTCCTATGCAGGCAGCAGACAGCAAGGTAGCTCACTAGGTTTTCGAACAGACCCAGTGTGTCCAAAACAAGTCAGCTTCAGTTTGGGTATTTGTGCTTTAGTGAAAGGTTAGGTTTGATTTATTCACTGATCCACTGACTGTACTCTCAAAAGTCTCCACCAGCAAAGTTCAAAGGCATCAATATTATTCCTGTCTTTCTATTTTACTGTTCAGCTTTCACACAGAGAAGATAGTCTAACTTAGGTTTTCCTGGGACCAAAACGGATGAAGACCCTATCAAGATTACAGTACTTAAACCCCCAGCTTCACGACTCCATTGTAATAATCTATAAATGATCTCAGCAGTAACGTACCACACACGGCCTTCATACTAATCACCTGCAGGCTCAAAATGCAAAAAGCAAAACCATTCATCAGCCTCGGCGCAGGGTCGGTTTCCAGTGTGTAGGTGCATCCTCAACTTTTTAATCTGCCATCTGAGCTGAGAGATTGGCATCTTGTTGAGATGCCACATCCTCGGGTTTACTGTCCCCGAGAAAGAACTGCTGTAGTGATTAGATTGAGAGTGTAGTCAGATGCTACATATATCTACCTAGCATAAGTAGCAGAAACATCCAGTTTGAACCCAAGATATTTCATGTTTTTTCTGTTCAACTTAATTTAATCTGTTAATATATCTCCATTCCTGCATTTCAGGCCTGCAACACATTCCAAAATAAGATGGGACGGGGGCAATTTAGGGCTAGTAATGAGGTGAAACACTAAATAATGATGTGATTCCAAACAGGTGATGTCAACAGGTGATTGTAATCATGGTTTGGTACAAAAGCAGCATCCAGGAAAGGCTGAGTCTTTGATGAGCAAAGATGATCAGAGGATCTCCAGTTTGTCAACAAATGTGTGAGAAAATGATTGAAATGTTTACAAACAATAAACCTCAAAGAAAGATTGGACGGGGTTTGCATATTTCTCCCCCTACAGTGCATAATATCATTAAACGATTCTAGGATTCGGGAGGAATTTTAGTGCGTAAAAGCTTAATGCCCGTGATCTTTGATCCCTCAGACGGCACTGCATAAAGAAACGCCACTCAACAGTAGCTGATATAACCACATTGGCGGGGATTACTTTAGCAAACCTTTGTCATGCACTACAATACAGAGTTACATGCACAAATGCCACTTAAAACTTTACTGTACAAAAGAGTAGCCTTATGTTAACCATGTCCAGAAGCGGCGTCGACTTCTCTGGACTCGGAGGCATCTGGGATGGACCATCACAAAGTGGAAACGTGTATTGTGGTCAGATGAATCAGCATTCCAGGTCCGGACCAAAGACGAAAAGGACCATCCAGACTGTTATCAGCAACAAGTCCAAAAGCCAGGGTCTGTCATGGTATGGGGCTGTGTCAGTGCCCTTGGCAAAGGTCATTTACACTTCTGTGTAATGCAGAAAAGTACATTGAGATCTTAGAGCAACATATGCTGCCTTCAAGACGTCATCTTTTCCAGGGACGTCCATGCATTTCTAAATCACTTGGTCTCCTCGGTGCCAAAACGTCTTTTAAGTGTGGTGAAAAGGACTGGCAACATTACAGAGTGGTAAATGCTTTACCATCCCAACTTTTTTTGGAATGTGTTGCAGGCCTGAAATGCAGGAATGGATGTTTATTAATGAATGAAATGAAGTTGAGCAAATAAAACATGAAATATATCTCGGGTTCATCCTGTCTGCAATCAAATAAAAGTCAAAGTAAATGTAAGAAACTCTGTGTTTTTTTTGTTTTTTTTCTCTTTGCATTTTCCATGCTGTCCCATCTTTTTCTGATTTGGGGTTGTAAATAAATAAATATATGGAACATGGCTCCAAAACCATGTTTAAGGCAAAGCAAAACAATTCTCCTGATTCCTATTTTTTACGGCATATTAAATCATCTATTGAGGGTTTTTTTTCCCTCCATTTTTGACATTTATATTGACATTTCCAATTTCTGCCCCTGGCTCTCACTTCGTTTTCTGAACCCCGGGGAATTTCCTGGCTTGCCTGTACTGTGGCTATGCTAAAACAAGACAGCTTTACAGACACTCTGGTGAGAAATAAAAAATAAAATAAAAAAGGAACTTACTTATGTCCTTAACACATTAAATCGGCCGAATTACCAACCTGCAGCATGGAGGCAGATTGTGAAACGCTCTGTTGGTTTAACTGTGACTCGAGCAGTTTGTCTGTTGGAAAGTGATGGAATGACAGGAACGACCAGATGGCCTTTTTAAAGTAAAATAAATTGGAGGAAGGAATTATAAGCAGCTTTGTCAAGGCAGCATTGAACAGCATATGGGTAATGTCAGTGGTATAGCGCTAAATTGCTTATTCATCTGTTTTTAAGCATGTGTAAATTAAACTTCTTTTTTTTTTTTCACACACAGTGATACTGCAGTATTTAAGTATATATTAAGTATTTATGTTTAAAATACCACAAATAAAAAATAAATAATAATCCTCATACCTCCTACCTATGTACCCTACATAGACATCTTGGTTCAAAACTATAGGCATTATTATGAAGTTAGTTCCACCTTTGCAGCCACAACAGCTTTTACTCATTTTAATATCATGTTTTACATTTTGGTTACATTCATGACAGGACAGGTAATTACTGGTTACACAAGATTCATAAGTTCAATGTAAAACACCATCACAGCCAATGTTGTATCTCCAGTTAATCTAACTCACAAACCCAGGACCTTCTTGCTGTGAGTCAAAAACACTACCCACTAAACCACTGTGCTACTCTACTCATTTGGAAGCTGTCCACCAGGTTTCAAAACATGAATCAATGGAACAGCCTTGTTATAAAATACAGTCATGTGGTCAGGCTGTGATGTAAAGCTCATGGTAAGCATTCTACGAGGGATCTTCAAAAAGTTTCTGCACTTTTATATTTTGGTTGGAAACAAAAGGTGAGGGTGGGAGGATTAGTAATTGGTCATGTCTGAGAGACTGAGAGAGAGCTTATAGTCTGCTTTTAGCGCCATCTGATTTCCACCTTTTTGGACCACTTAAAGAAGCTTGAAAAGAAGATTTTCATGTGATGATGTGACAGCAGCGGTGCATCAGTGGCTCAGTGCTCAAGCAAAAACATTTTTTTGCGGATGGCATTAAAAAGTCGGTACGACGCTGGAGAAAATGCATCGGAATGTGATTATGTAGAAAAGTGATGTCATAAAAATTCTTAATAAATAGAGTTTTAAAAAGTTGTTTTTGATGAATCCATATAATTCTCTGTATGTATATTGGTGTTAAAATGCAATCTTTATACTGCTGTTCCCTTCAGGTCATCACTTCAAGAATCAGCTGCATTTAGATATTTAATATTATTTATTCATTATTAATCTTTTGTTTTCAGTCAATTATTTAGTTCAATTTAAGGTAATGCAAAATGAGATGCAACAAATTGAAAACAGTGAAGGTAGAAAATTTATGTTACATTAATGCATTTCATTTTTTTAATATCCCTTTACTATGTCTCGGTATATTTATTGGATTAGGCTAAGAGGTTTTTATTGTATTTTTTATTGATTTTTAATTGTTTTTTAGTTTTTTATATTATATTTGTGTTATTTTCAGTGTATGAGTGTCAAAAACAACCCCATTATTTTACATTAGCCTAAAATATATGCAATTCCACAGGACAATGGAACGCATTAACAGGTTTCCCAAACATCCTTAAGAGAAAAAATACCTTTAAACTCAACGCCTTTTAAACTCAATGCCTCTCCTAGAACCAATTGACGTCGGGTTTTAAGGTACCACTGTATTCACAGTATCTTATCTTGTGTAATTTTCTTGTCTGGGAACAGACAGGAGGAATATTCATAAGTCCTAGATAAAAGTTAACTAACAAAACCAAGTGTCTGAATGCATGTTTCTCCTACTGTAAACATCTATTTCCAATAATGAATATTTAAATTGCCTGTTTTTTTCTCTTTATTCTGTTTTATTTGAAGTATTTTCAGTGATTAAGAAAGTATTACTACAGCCATTCAGCCTGACCAAGCTGGCAAAGAAGGAAAAAGTGCTGAGTTTGTGCCGCTTATGCCAAATCAGACCCTATACATTAAAGCTGATCCGAGAGAATGGCCAAGTGGCACGAGTCCAGAAGACAATCGGGCGAGATCAATATCTCCGACTCAGAGCGGCACTCCTCTTTATCCTTGATGTACCGCTAATGGTGCAACTCCTGCACAATTCAAGCAAATTTATATCCCAAGATGCCCGGCCGGGCTATGCACACCAGATTAAAACCAGATTAATGTGCTCTGTATTAGCTCTGTATTATTTTATTAAACCATTCACAATCCAGTAACAAGGTGCAAGGAGCGACCATCGGCGCATGCAAAATTCCATTTCTGGTCAAAGATAATTGCGCCCTGTGTAACCTAATTAAAGGAAAATAATGAATAAAAAACTGAAATAGATCATAAATAATCATTAGCCAGTATTTAATGCTGGAAAATACAAGAGGACATGGTCGGTCTTTTTTATTTTATTATTTTATTTTTTAGTATTGTTATAAAAAAGCCATAATAATTTATAATAATAATAATAATAATAATAATAATAATAATAATAATAATAATAGTAGTAGTAATAACAATAATAGTAGTCGTAATAATAATAATAATAATAATAGTAATAATAATAATAATAATAATACCAATAATAATAATAATAATAATAATAATAATGCTGAAAAATACAAGTCTACATGGTCAGTCATTTTTATTTATTTTTTTATTTTTTAGTATTGACATTAAAAATCTATTAATAATTTATTAAAATAACAATAATAATAATAGTAGTAGTAATAACAGTAACAATAATAATATTAATACCAATAATACCAATAATACCAATAATACCAATAATAATAATAATAATAATAATAATAATAATAATAAATAATAAATAATAATAAATGTTCTGTCCTGCAGACTTTTTTTTTTTTTTGGACTGGTTAGGTAGTTTAGAAGTTTAAACAGATTAACATTATGGCATGGATCACTGGACAAATCCCTGTATCCGAGCTCCGATTGGCCGAGCTTCAGCAAAACGGCAGAGTAAAGTTAATAGCTCTTTTTTTCCGTCATGTGACTCAGCTCTTTTTCCGAGTCGCTACATCATACAACACCCCCGGCAATAAGTAGTGAGCAAGCAGCCATCAAAAATTCGCCTGGCATTTGTTTGTCCACAGATGTTAAATGGCTTAGGGGGACTCATGAAGAGCCAGGGCCACACTAGGGATGGAATGAAGCAAGCATTCATCTCCCTTGTTTAGTACTGGGCTGAGCCAGTTTTGGCAGCTATAACAGTTGGTTGCAATTCATTTAGAGCAATTGAGGCCAACTTTTTTCGGGGGGCAAAATTTTCAAGCTCTGCCAGGTTAGGTGGGGATGGGGTGGGGTGGTAGTATACAGCAGTTTTGATGGTTTACCACAGATGTTCAGTGAAGTTTAACAACAGGATTGGGCCACTATACATCAATTATATACAGTGGTACCTTATAAACAAGTAGATGGTACCTTGTGACTTGACATCCCCTAAACTTGAAATTTTTGAAAGTGTCACTGTTTTTAAGTGTCAAAAACAACCCCATTATTTTACATTAGCTTAAAATATATGCAGTTCCTCAGGAACATGGAACACATTAACAGGTTTACCACACATCCAGATAGGAAAAAAAAATACCTTGAAACTCAACGCCACTTCCAGATCCAGTTGATGTAGTTTCAAGATATATACACTGATCAGCCATAACATGAAAACCACCCCCTTGTTTCTACACTCACTGTCTATTTTATCAGCTCCACTTACCATATAGAAGCACTTTGTAGTTCTACAATTACTGACTGTAGTCCATCTGTTTCTCTACATACTTTTTTTAGCCTGCTTTCACCCTGTTCTTCAATGGTCAGGACTCTCCCAGTACCACTACAGAGTAGGTATTATTTGGGTGGTGAATGATTCTCAGCACTGCAGTGACACTGACATGGTGTTGGTGTGTTAGTGTGTGTTGTGCTGGTATGAGTGGATAATACACAGCAGCACTGATGACGTTTTTAAACACCTCACTGTCACTGCTGGACTGAGAATAGTCCACCAACCAAAAACATCCAGCCAACAGCGCCCCATGGGCAGCGTCCTGTGACTACTGATGAAGGTCTAGAAGATGACCAACTCAAACAGCAGCAATAGATGAGCGTACGTCTCTGACTTTACATCTACAAGGTGGACCAACTAGGTAGGAGTGTCTAATAGAGTGGACAGTGAGTGGACACGGTATTTAAAAACTCCAGCAGCGCTGCTATGTCTGATCCACTCATACCAGCACAACACACACTAACACACCACCACCATGTCAGTGTCACTGCAGTGCTGAGAATCATCCACCACCTAAATAATACCGGCTCTGTAGTGGTCCTGGGAGAGCCCTGACCATTGAAGAACAGCATGAAAAGGGGCTAACAAAGTATGCAGAGAAACAGTCAGTAATTGTATAACTACAAAGTGCTTCTATGTGGTAAGTGGAGCTGATAAAATAGACAGTGAGTGTAGAAACAAGGAGGTCTTTTTAATGTTATGGCTGATTAGTGTAAATTCACCTAAAATATATGCGGTTCTACGGGACCATGGAATGCATTAACAGGTCTTCCATACATCCTTATGGGAAAAATACCTTGAAACTCAACACTTTTAAACTCAACACTTTTAAACTCAACACCACTCCCAGAACCAATTGACGTCGAGATTCAAGGTACTACTACTGTATTATGAATGTATACATAGGAAAGCAGGTTGTTATCCAATATCTTTTTGCTTGTACACCATTTTTTTTCCAGTCAATCTGCCTGCGACTACAAAGCATTTCCCTAACCTGAGAGTTTGATACTACCACCACCATATATTACAGTAGGGCGGTTCAACAAATAACAGGTCTGTCATGAAATAAAAACAGCTGTCTACATTTAAGTGAGCTTTTACACCACAAATGGGTGAAAGCTAGATGCAAGAAAGGGTCACAAAAGGTTAAAGCTACTTTCTACACCAGGCGTGTCCAAAGTCCGGCCCAGGAGCCAATCACAGCCAGAGGTTGGATTTCATATGGCCCACTCCATCTGTCTTAAAATGCATTATTTATGGCCCATCAGCACAGTCAAACCGAATAAATAAATCATACAGATTTAACATGTAATTCCACTTTATATCTTATGGTGGCAGCACCACTGTGTAACTGTTACAGAATGGTTACATAATTCTTGCATAACTGGCGGTATGAAATCATACTTCAAGGATGAATTAATAATTAACATCTGAGCCTCCCACTTTTGGGATTTTGCCGTAATGGAAAAGGACGTGTTGCTATGCTCTTTTTCCTTCAGCGTGGACTCTGACGATGCTTCACCTCACGTGCAGCTGAAGCTGATCGAGCTACAGTCTGACAGCATCTCTCGCTTGAGCATTTTTACCAGCAGGTTTCCAGAAATGCAAACATTTGCAAAGAAAACGCTGAGCTTGTCTGGCTCCAGATATTTGTGTGCACAGACTTTCTCTGTTAGGAACTTAAACAAGAATTGCTTGAGATTAAAACTAAGTGACACCTCACATTCTTGTCAATAAGTTTCACTGTATTTATACAACAATCAGGCATACCATTATGACCACCACATTGTTTCTACACACACTGTCCATTTTATCAGCTCTACTTACCATATAGAAGCACTTTGTAGTTCTACAATTACTGACTGTAGTCCATCTGTTTCTCTACATACTTTAGCCTGCTTTCACCCTGTTCTTAAATTGTCAGGACCCCCACAGAGCAGATATTATTTAGGTGGGGGATCATTCTCAGCACTGCAGTGACAATGACATGGTGGTGGTGTGTTAGTGTGTGTTGTGCTGGTATGAGTGGATCAGACACAGCAGCGCTGCTGGAGTTTTTAAATACAGTGTCCACTCACTGTCCACTCTATTAGACACTCCTACCTAGTTGGTCCATGTTGTAGATGTATGGTTAAAGATGATCGCTCATCTATTGCTGCTGTTTGAGTTGGTCATCTTCTAGATCTTCATCAGTGGTCACAGGACGCTGCCCACGGGGCGCTGTTGGCTGGACATTTTTGGTTGGTGGACTATTCTCAGTCCTGCAGTGACAGTGAGGTGCTGCTGTGTCTTATCCACTCATACCAGCACAACACACACTAACACACCACCACCATGTCAGTGTCACTGCAGTGCTGAGACTGATCCACCATCCCAAATAATACCTGCTCTGTGGTGTTCCTGTGGGGGTCCTGACCATTGAAGAACGGCATGAAAGGGGGCTAACAAAGCATGCAGAGAAACAGATAGACTACAGTCAGTAATTGTAGAACTACAAAGTGCTTCATATGGTAAGTGGAGCTAATAAAATGGACAGTGAGTGTATAGACAAGGAGGTGGTTTTAATGTTATGGGTGATCGGTGTATGTGCATCTTCTATTGTTTAAAATAATGTCATTAGGGACTGTTGGCCCTCGGGCACTTTCACATGATAAAATCTGTCAAATTATCACTATCAAGACTTGTGCTATATGATACATTACAGTTGTAACATAAAAAGTTTGTGAACCCTTCAAAATTATCTTCCACTAATCACACAAACATTATACACTTCTTAATTACACATCCATGGTTTGTATGTTTTTGATCTGGCAAAGTTAGGAAAACAAAACAGGGTTTAAATGGTTCTGCCTCTTTGTGCAGGTTGGGTAAACAAATACATTAAAGACTTTATATTGATATCGCACTGTAAACATTCAGGCAGCTCCCAAACCAAACCAATCCAATTTAGTGTCAACTGATAAAGATTCATTAAGATTTCATGACCGCCCTGATTAGTCATCATGCCCGTGCCAGGTATAGCGCCATGATTCCAGAATTTATGTGACATATATGCATAATTTACTGGGTGCAAATTGAAAGTTGGGCAAATGGAACATCATAAGTGAGTGCCTGTGTATTATTGAAACGAATGAAGGCTCTATTAGAAAACGGTGCCCGTAATGATCTCCGATATGATTGATCTTGGCGCCCAATCTCAGTGATGGAAACAAAACCTGCGCTAATGAAGACGAAGCTGAGTCCGCTCCCGGTCGCCTTGAGCGTAATGGATAAATCGCACGTTGTTTGATTTTAAACAGCGCATACATCTTCAATCCATGCGTATTTAGCGCCTCTCGTTAATTCTGTCCGCTGTGAGGTGCATTTATTTCCTTGCAACACAAACAGAACTGGTACATTTATCAACATGAATTCATGAATAGTTTTTCAGTAGCTGTGTTAAGGGCATGTTCGTGCTTCAGAACTTAAGGTCTTGTACAATGATCTGGATTTCTTAATGAATTACACATAAAATGTGATCTAGTCTTTCACTAATCACACAAACATTATAAACTTCTTAATTACACATTCATACAGTTCAGGTTCAGTTTAGTTTAAATGTACAATGGTACCTTGTAACTCGACGTCCCCTAAACTCAAAAACTCAACGCTCTTCGTTGACAGATTTGTACTTAAACTCAACATTCACCTTAAACTCGCTGCTCAGGTGGCGCAGTGGTAAAGTACGCTAGCACACCAGAGTTGGGGTTTCGAATACATCAGCTTCTCTGAGAGAGTCTAAAGGGCTTAGCATTAAAAATCTTGATGTGACTAAATGTATTAAAAGAACGACATAGAAACACTAAACCTCTCTTAATTATTACTGCTCATAAGTTCTCTCGCTCATTGTTTTAGTACGTTAAGCTTTAAGTCACGTTAAGCTTTGTGCACCAACACACTACATAGGAAATAACGGCACAGCCAGCGCAAAATCGGTTTTGCCACTTCTCATGGGAATGCTCCCTTAGTGAACGGAATACAGTATTCCAAGATCAAGCATCTCCACGATTAAGAAGCATAAGAAAACAATAAAAAAGTAAAGGTAAAGTGCAGGTTTTAATGTATTTTGATTAATTTTTAACTGTTTTTAATTGTATGTCAGTGTTTTATATTATATTTGTGTTATTTTCAGTGTAAAAGTGTCAAATCAACCCCATTATTTTACATTAGTCTAAAATATATGCAGTTCAACGGGACCATGGAACGCATTAACAGCTTTCCCATACATCCTTATAGGAAAAATATCTTAAAACTCAACGTCTTTCAAACTCGACGCCACTCCTAGAACCAACTGACGTCAAGTTTCAAGGTACCACTGCATTTGAAACTTTTTATTTAATATTTTATATTAAACTTTTTCTCATTGTACGTAGATTTCCTCCCACCCTCTGTCTTTTTTATTGCACAACAATAAAAAGTGATTTTTGAGTTATTCTAGAATATCTTGCATGATCAGCCATCTTCAGGTCATTCCACATCTCAACAGGGTAAAGATCTGTACGCTGACTTGTCAAAGCACAATCTCTGGGCCTACAAGCTTTCCAGGCTTTTGATGCACCCACCACCATGCTTTACATACAGTACATTGATATTTGTTAGTGTGTACACTTCTGTGCCATTGTGTGCTTGATTCCACAAGGACAGAACATACCCACAACCCACATTTGTCCATGATTTTTTACGCAACCCAGGAACACAATACATCTTATTCTCTCTAGTCAAAGTGTAACATAAAGCCTCCACAAGGTAGCTCACTCACTGTCTTAACCGCTTGGGGGGGGTTGAAGCCCATCCCAGCTTCTCAATTGGCGCAAGGCACACAGTAACACCCTGGACGGGGTGCCAGTCCATCGCAGGGCAGACACACATACACACACACACACACACATTCACCTATAGGGCAATTCAGTGTCTCCAATTAACCTGACTACATGTTTTTGGACTGTGGGAGGAAACCAGAGCTCTTGGAGAAAAAAACAACCCGGACACGGGGAGAACATGCAAACTCCACACAGAAAAGACCCGGACCACCCTGCCTGGGGATCAAACCCAGGACCTTCTTGCTGTGAGGCAACAGTGCTACCCACTATTATATTTATTTATGACTATTTTTCTCTGCAACCCATTTTTCAGCTCGCGACCCACTCAAAGATTGGATTCCAGGGTTTAAAAAAAGCTGCTCTACACAATGCCTACTTGTCGAGAGAGTTTAGCAACAGATTTAGATGTTCTCCATTTTTTAAACTGATGAACATCCAGATCTTTGATAATGCTTTCAAAATTGTTGTCCAGCGCTGGGATTCTGAACTCCCCGAGTTCGAATCTCAGCTCTGCTACCGGTCGACTGGACGCCCCCTAGCAGGCACAATTGGCAGTGCCTGCAGCAGACAAAATTGGACACTAATGTATGCTGGGTGGGAAAAGACCGGACTAAAAATGGGAAAAGGGGGAAAGCTTCGACGCTGTGTAAGGACCCTAGTTAGTAGCCTGAGGTGCCTGTACAGAGGTGGAGGACTCATGTGTGAATACATAGGGGGAGAAGGAAGGGTGTGTCAGGCAAATATACCCTCCTTAGATACAATTGGGGTCTCCAACAGCGGAAGACTAATTAGCTATACTAAATTGGGAGAATTAGGGGGAAAAAATGCATAAATAAAATAAAGATTTTAATTAATTCAACAGATCTGTAAATGATGAATTAGTGTGTGTAATAAATGCATGGGCTTAAATTAAAATCAGACCACATTTCAATTAATTAGAGAACTAATCCAAAATTTCAAAGGTTTTACAAATTATTTTTGCAACTGTGAGCAAGATTTTAATCTCATTTCTGCTATTGAAACTGAATTAATGTTCCTTTCTTTCACATCGAGAGCTCATTAAAAGAAAAAAAAATACATATAATCATACAGTACAATAGCAAACCTTTATTATCTACCTGGCTTTGAAGGCAAGTAGAACATTAGAAGTCATTTGCTGACTCTGTGCCATTATAATGGAAAAATGAGCTCTAATAGCACATGCACATGTTTTAAATCACCATAAGATGCTTAATAAAAAACAGTAGCCTGAAATCAGCATCCCTGGGGCTTGATCTTAAACACTTTGTGGCTTACATAAATCATCATTAATTAGTTCACCTTGAAACTGAGTTCTGTATCAAAGGGACTCGTCCTGAAGAGACGTCACCATCCCTAGAATCAAGCCTTTGTGTATTGTTTTTATACTTTAGTCCTTGAAGTGCTGTAGTCAGTGTCTAGACTGCTTTTTACATTTACATTTACATTTTTGGCATTTAGCAGACGCCTTTATCCAAAGCGACTTACATTACAGTTACAGTATACAGTCTGAGCAACTGTGGGTTAAGGGCCTTGCTCAAGGGCCCAACAGCAGCAGCCTGGCAGTGGTGGGGCTTGAACCACCAACCTTTGGATTACTGGTCCTGTGCCTTAACCACTAGGCTACGGCTTGCTTTTTAATGCCTTTTTTATTGTAAACATTTAAAAAGTTAATTTTAATTTTAGGACTGGTATTAATTTTATGCTACACACTTAGTCAATTCACCCACATGATTGGGTTTGAAATTTGTAAAAAAGCTGTAAACATTCTTTAATAAATAACTGATAAATAGTCGATTCCTTTGTAAGGTCTAGCTGTATGGTAGAACAAATTTAAATAAATAAAATCAAATACAGAGATTTAAAAATGTGTCAGGGATCTAATCATATAGTTCTGAAGAGAAGCAGAGGTCCTGGGTCATCAATGTACTTTGTCAAACTCATCAACTACAAAGACACTTGATGAAATCTGTAGCATAAACGGTCACTCTGAGATTCAGACAGAAGCGTTTCTAACTGAAGGTGATGTTCAAGGATTGGCTAAATCAAAGATGTTACACCTAAGGACTTTAATGGAGGAAAAACAACTGATAGATAAAAAAAAACTAATAAATAGTCCATTCCTTTGTAAGGTCTAGCTGTATGGAAGAACGAATTAAAATAAATAAAATCAAATACATGCATTTAAAGATGTGTCAGGGATCTAATCATAGAGTTCTTAGAAACAATCATAAAAACACTGAAGAGAAGCAGAGTCCAGTCTAATATAAAGAAAGGAAGAAAGTTTAACTATGTTCACATTTCCTAGGTCATCAATCTACTTCGTCAAACTCTCATCAACTACAAAGACACTTGATGAAATCTGTAGCATAAACGGTCACTCTGAGATTTAGACAGAAGTGTTTCTAACTAAAGGTGATGTTCAAGGATTGGCTAAAACAAAGACGTTACACCTAAAGGCATTAATGGAGCAGGAACAAGAAAGAAGTCCTTTGCAAAATGACTCTGATGAAAGGTCTGAACCACTTAATTTCTAAACAGTATGTGTTGATTGAATTCCCAAGGTAGGTCTACTAGGTAACACAATCTCTACTGAAAAATATGGTTGTCCTGGCGTGTCATGGTGGACACAGCAGCAGGCACTGGTAATCTGATCAGGATAAACAGGAAAACAAATTCTTCACAAAAAGATATTTAATAAAAACCTCTTTCTTTGCAGGGGAGTGTAAATTGGGAAGAAAGTTTGTCTTCTCGGCAGGACAATGACTCAAAGCAGTATTAAAGTGGTTTAAATGAAAGGTAATTGGTGGCCCAACATGGTCAAAGTCTTGTTTTTTACTCAAATTAAATAAACAAATAATGAAAATAATGTCCATCACCACTAGCCAACTAACCTAACCAACCTTAGATCATGTTGAGCAAAATACGCTTGTAATTGCACGTTTATAAATAAATAAATAAATAAATAATAACAATGTTAATATTAATAATAACAATAATATTTAAAGTGCTGTCCATGTCCATCATAACTTGCCAGTGAACCTAACCTAACTAACCTTAGATCATGTAAAGCAAAATATGCTTGTAATGGCACATATGTAAAAATAAATAAATAAATAAATAAACAAATAAATAAAAAGGAGCTGTTAGATATGAATGTAAATAATATAATAATAATGATAATAAAATAATAATAATAATAACAACAACAACAAAACAATAATAATAATACTTATGTCCATGTCCATCATCACTTGCCAACAGACCTAAGCTAACTAACCTAAGGTCATATGAAGCACAATACATTTGTAAATGCACACTTGTTAAAAATAATATTATTAATAATAATAATAATAATAATAATATTAATAATAATAATAATAATAATAATAATAATAATAATAATAATAATAATAAAATAATAAGGAGCTGTTAGATATTAATGTAAATAATATGATAATAAAAATTAATAAAAAATGATAATGATATTAAAAAAATAATAATAAATAAACAAATAAATAAAAAGGAACTGCTAGATACTAATGTAAATAATGTGATAATAAAAATAATAAAACATGATAATGATAATAAATAAAAATTAATAATAATAATAATAATAAAGCAGTCCATGTCCATCAGCACTTGCCAACAAACCTAACCTAACTAACCTAAGATCATGTAAAGCAAAATATGTTTGTAATTGCACAAAAAAGGTGTCATTAAATGGTAACTGTTTATTTACAACAAAATAAATAAATAAATAAATAATAAAAAAAAACTGCTATCCATGTCCATCACCATTTGCCAACTAACCTAAGATCATGTTAAGCAAAATACATTTGTAACTAATGAACATCAACAAAGGTCTCAAGAAACCACCTCTATAACCAAGTAGTTTGTTGCTCTACTAAATTCTCAGTGAGTACCAATGATCAGACCTCATAAGTTTTTCTCCCTTTTCTCAGATCATTTTTCAGCGCCTGTCGTTTTCAATTATTCAATTTATCCTCTACATATTGAACGTTTCTCTTTCCTCACATTAATATTTAACAGCTCCTTCCCTCCCTTGAACATCTCATAAGGATAAATCAAGGTGACATTAAGTTTTATTGAGACAGTCTCGTCATGGTATCACGCTGTAACTACACAGGCTACTTTTACAACCTGCGCATTAACTAAAATTGCCTAAACAAATGATTGAATAAATACAAATCTAAAAGCTTTACAGGTCACAGAATGAACTGAAGATTAAATAGCAATATCTCAAGCTGCCACTGACACTTCCATAAAGACGTTTAGTGGGAAACGGTCAGTTGCAGATGGTCGTTGACATTGACTAATGCTTAGAAACAGGATCAGTTTCTACAGACTAATCATCCTCATCAGGGTAATGTTATGTAACAAAAGGAAAATCGATGCTCATTAACTGCCACTAAACTCAGAACAATGACAGAAAGTGAAGATCTATTGGATTCAGTCGAAGATTGCTTGTCCGGGTCAAAATGCCAATCAAAATACAGTAGGTTTAAATCTGATTGTATTGAATGATTCAATCTATGAGATTCAAAGTAAATTTTTCCAGCCAACACAAAGATACCTAAAATTAAGCAGTACCTGACCACACTGCATCCTTGATTCAACACACCAGAGGAACTTGATTCTTTAGCATTTTACAGTGGACATCACTTTACTCTGTAAAACACTCAGGAAGGGGTTTGCTCAGGATTCAGTTCTGGGCCCTGAAGTTGCTTGGCGATATTATGACATGCTGTAGGACTCAATTTATATATTTATTTGCAAACATTAGCAAAATATCATAATCAATATTGAGGACCATTTAAGGATTGGCGTCCTGTCCAGGGTGTGTCACTGCATTGCGTTCAGTGATTGCAGTTAAACCAGAACCACCTGCAATCCTGACCAGGATTAACACTAGTAAAACATAAGAGTTCAAATCTAAGCTCTGCTACCGGTCGGCAGGTAGACAATTGGCACTGCCTGCAGCAGACAAATTTGGCCACTAAGGTCTGCTGGGTGGGAAAACACCGAACGTATTAGTTGGTGGGGTCTTCAATGCTATGAAAGGACTCGAAGTAGCACGAGGCACATATACAGATGTGGGGGAACGTGAAGATCAGTGCATGACTCTCCATGTGCAAGACTGGCCTCACGTGTGAATCCACTTAAATATGGGCAAATAAGAGGGGGGCAGTGGACTGTGTATGCATCTGAGGGAGAATATTCTCCTCGAACACGATCGGAGTGCCCAGCAGTATATATACATATATATATATATATATATATATACAGGGTGTTATGATGTGGGAGGAAGGACCCAAGGATGCGGAGGTTTTAACTTAAAAGGGTTTTATTTACAAAATCATAAACGTAATATACAATAAAATAAAGGAATAACAGTAACAAAAAACACTTCGGGGAATCCCGAAGGCAGCCGGTGACGCCAGACTGAAAGAAACAAGGGAAAAAACATAAAAGGGAAAAAGGGAAAGCGCGAGGCGCGAACCCTGGTCGCTCACCTCTAGGCTGGGAGCTTAAGCACGCTGCCACAGCAACGCTGAAAGCAAAACCGCTCCCAGCACTAAAGAGGCGAAGCGACCGGGTTCGCGAGGTGGAAAACCTCGCGCTGTTGGCCGAAGAAGGGGGGATGACACCGCCGGTAGATAAATGGCACGGCGCTCACCAGCAGTTAATGCTGGTCAGCGCCATGCCATCCACCGGGTGTGATTTACTTGCGGATTTATAAAGTTAAAAGCAAAGGCGCTGTCACCAGCCAGGGTGGCTGGGAAGTGGCCGTTTGCTCCTGCGCTCCAGAGGGCGGAACGTGACGCTGTCACCAGCGGTAGCTGGGAGGGGGTCACGTTCCTCTGGGCGCAGTCATGGGGTCTCTAGGTGGCGGCGGCACGGCGGCTCGACGGCTCGGCGGCAGCGGCCCGACAGCGACCTGAGAGCAACCACCAGGCGGCGGCGGCGGCACGACAGCTGCGGCACTCTGGCGGCAGCTTGGCGGCGGCGGCGGCGTGGTGGCGCCCACTAGCGGTGGCCCGGCGGCAGCGGCACGGCGGCGGCGGCACAGTGCGGCGGCACAACCTAAAGATAATAAAAAAAACAATAAACATAAAAGGACACCGCAGTGTCAAACAAACTCAAAGAAAGAAAAAAGAATCAGCCAATATGAGCAGAAGGTGCGACGGCTACAGCTCTGCACCTATCCCTTAAATAAGGGAAGGCACAGGTGTAGCCACTTCGCCCTAACGAGCTGGCCAGGTATTTAAAGGCACAGCTCGTTTCTGCTCTGTAAGGCCTGTGGCATCAGGGAGAGATGGTACATTCCCCTGATGCCACAGAGCCTAACAGTACCCCCTTCTTAAGGAGACCTCTCCTGAGGTCTCCAGCCGGCGGTCCCGTCCCCACCAGTGGCTAAAAGCCACTGGGGGAGTGCCCCCCCAAAAAAATCTTTGGGAGAGGACGGGGTCCTCCGCTGGGTCCAGTAATGGTCGCACCTTACTGTTATGATGTGGGAGGAAGGACCCAAGGATGCGGAGGTTTTAACTTAAAAGGGTTTTATTTACAAAATCATAAACGTAATATACAATAAAATAAAGGAATAACAGTAACAAAAAACACTTCGGGGAATCCCGAAGGCAGCCGGTGACGCCAGACTGAAAGAAACAAGGGAAAAAACATAAAAGGGAAAAAGGGAAAGCGCGAGGCGCGAACCCTGGTCGCTCACCTCTAGGCTGGGAGCTTAAGCACGCTGCCACAGCAACGCTGAAAGCAAAACCGCTCCCAGCACTAAAGAGGCGAAGCGACCGGGTTCGCGAGGTGGAAAACCTCGCGCTGTTGGCCGAAGAAGGGGGGATGACACCGCCGGTAGATAAATGGCACGGCGCTCACCAGCAGTTAATGCTGGTCAGCGCCATGCCATCCACCGGGTGTGATTTACTTGCGGATTTATAAAGTTAAAAGCAAAGGCGCTGTCACCAGCCAGGGTGGCTGGGAAGTGGCCGTTTGCTCCTGCGCTCCAGAGGGCGGAACGTGACGCTGTCACCAGCGGTAGCTGGGAGGGGGTCACGTTCCTCTGGGCGCAGTCATGGGGTCTCTAGGTGGCGGCGGCACGGCGGCTCGACGGCTCGGCGGCAGCGGCCCGACAGCGACCTGAGAGCAACCACCAGGCGGCGGCGGCGGCACGACAGCTGCGGCACTCTGGCGGCAGC
Source organism: Trichomycterus rosablanca (assembly GCF_030014385.1). Taxonomy (NCBI): domain Eukaryota; kingdom Metazoa; phylum Chordata; class Actinopteri; order Siluriformes; family Trichomycteridae; genus Trichomycterus; species Trichomycterus rosablanca. The sequence goes on from NC_085992.1 coordinate 13,890,251, forward strand.
TTGGCGGCGGCGGCGGCGTGGTGGCGCCCACTAGCGGTGGCCCGGCGGCAGCGGCACGGCGGCGGCGGCACAGTGCGGCGGCACAACCTAAAGATAATAAAAAAAACAATAAACATAAAAGGACACCGCAGTGTCAAACAAACTCAAAGAAAGAAAAAAGAATCAGCCAATATGAGCAGAAGGTGCGACGGCTACAGCTCTGCACCTATCCCTTAAATAAGGGAAGGCACAGGTGTAGCCACTTCGCCCTAACGAGCTGGCCAGGTATTTAAAGGCACAGCTCGTTTCTGCTCTGTAAGGCCTGTGGCATCAGGGAGAGATGGTACATTCCCCTGATGCCACAGAGCCTAACACAGGGGTTGGACAAAATAACTGAAACACCTGTCATTTTAGTGTGGGAGGTTTCATGGCTAAATTGGACCAGTCTGGTGGCCAATCTTCATTAATTGCACATTGCACCAGTAAGAGCAGAGTGTGAAGGTTCAATTAGCAGGGTAAGAGCACAGTTTTGCTCAAAATATTGCAATGCACACAACATTATGGGTGACATACCAGAGTTCAAAAGAGGACAAATTGTTGGTGCACGTCTTGCTGGCGCATCTGTGACCAAGACAGCAAGTCTTTGTGATGTATCAAGAGCCACGGTATCCAGGGTAATGTCAGCATACCACCAAGAAGGACAAACCACATCCAACAGGATTAACTGTGGACGCAAGAGGAAGCTGTCTGAAAGGGATGTTCGGGTGCTAACCCGGATTGTATCCAAAAAACATAAAACCACGGCTGCCCAAATCACGGCAGAATTAAATGTGCACCTCAACTCTCCTGTTTCCACCAGAACTGTCCGTCGGGAGCTCCACAGGGTCAATATACACGGCCGGGCTGCTATAGCCAAACCTTTGGTCACTCGTGCCAATGCCAAACGTCGGTTTCAATGGTGCAAGGAGTGCAAATCTTGGGCTGTGGACAATGTGAAACATGTATTGTTCTCTGATGAGTCCACCTTTACTGTTTTCCCCACATCCGGGAGAGTTACGGTGTGGAGAAGCCCCAAAGAAGCGTACCACCCAGACTGTTGCATGCCCAGAGTGAAGCATGGGGGTGGATCAGTGATGGTTTGGGCTGCCATATCATGGCATTCCCTTGGCCCAATACTTGTGCTAGATGGGCGCGTCACTGCCAAGGACTACCGAACCATTCTGGAGGACCATGTGCATCCAATGGCGGTGCCGTGTATCAGGATGACAAAGCACCAATACACACAGCAAGACTGGTGAAAGATTGGTTTGATGAACATGAAAGTGAAGTTGAACATCTCCCATGGCCTGCACAGTCACCAGATCTAAATATTATTGAGCCACTTTGGGGTGTTTTGGAGAAGCGAGTCAGGAAACGTTTTCCTCCACCAGCATCACGTAGTGACCTGGCCACTATCCTGCAAGAAGAATGGCTTAAAATCCCTCTGACCACTGTGCAGGACTTGTATATGTCATTTCCAAGACGAATTGACGCTGTATTGGCCGCAAAAGGAGGCCCTACACCATACTAATAAATTATTGTGGTCTAAAACCAGGTGTTTCAGTTATTTTGTCCAACCCCTGTATATACGGTATATATATACTGTATATACTGTAATGATTTGGTGGTGTAATCCATATTGTGGCAGGTAGGAGTAAATTTGGTTGGTTTATGTTTACATGTTGGCCTTTAGCTGATTTGGCTCCCTGGGTAGCACTGTCCCCCACAGCAAGAAGGTCCTGGGTTTGATTCCCAGATGGAGCGATCCAGGTCCTTTCTTTGTGGAGTTTGCATGTTCTTCCCATGTCTGTGTGGGTTTCCTTTTTTGTATCTCCAATACACCTCACTTGCATGTCTTTGTACTGTGGGGGGAAACCAGAGCACTCAGACACAGGGAGAACATGCAAACTCCACACAGAAAGGACCTGGACCGTCCCACCTGGGGATCAAACCCGGGTTGTGTAGGGCAGTTGTAGCCTAGTGGTTAAGGTACTGGACTAGTAATCACAAGGCTGCTGGTTCAAGCCCCACCAGGTTGTCATTGTTGGGCCCTTGAGCAAGGCTCTTAACCCTTAATTGCTTAGACAGTATACTGTCAAAGTACTGTAAGTCGCTTTGAATAAAAAGCATTTGCTAAATGCCGAAAATGCCAAAAACCAGCGACCTTCCGATCACTGATGCAGTACACTAATAACTGAGATAACACTGCCTCACTGCCCCAGGTTTCCACTGTCTGGGTATAAGTTCAAAATGATGTTGGTCAGTAAAGAATTACATAAGTTACTAAATTAATGAATGATTCTGTGATGGCCTGTAATGGCTGGACAAGTTGCCCCTCACACCCAGTACGTAGAACGAAGAGCTTATTAATAATGAAAGAGTGAAGGAGTGATGTTTATAGTGTATTCAGAAAATACTGTCAAGTACTGCGATTTAATACCATGACCATATTGCATTAAGTCAAATCCCAGTCTACTGTAGATAAAAACGACGACCACAAAAGACTTTCCTGAAGTTAATACAGCAGTGTATTACATCCCTACTATATTATTACATTATTGGACTGCAGAAACTGACAGTAAAATAATCTGGATCACGCGTGGAGAGAGCAGAGTAATCCGGGAAAATGCCAGTAAATCACGTACAGCCACTGCACTCCACTCTGATCCAATATTCACGGCTGAACGCCAGAAGAGATCCTTTTAGCAGCATCAGGAGAGTGATAACATCTGAACATAAGGTCTTCATGTAGAGATAATCCAGCTTTCAGAACCCACAGTCTGGGGTTAGCTATATGTAAACACATGATATGAGATGATTGATTATAAACCACATACTAGTGAGTCTAACCAGCTTGATAAATGCACGATACAATATTTCATGGATGATTGAAGTCACTGTTTGGCCTGTTTTCTACAATACGCTGCATTAGCATGAACTGACATCATATGTGGTATCAATCCATTCTAAGCTAAGATCTGCATAATGACAACAGACCAGGTATTTGGCCTAATCCTTTAGATAATGTGGTTTTCTTGGCTGCCATCTCTCAAAGGTCCTTACATACAAAATTGGCAGGTTGTAATTTGAAAAACTGGTTTTCTGAAACCTTTACCACCTGAGCTGAGCCCACAGAGCACACAGTATCATTAGTGTCAGCCTACCACTCCAACCACACACTGTATAACCTTCTGCCATTTGGTTTACATACGTGCCAGGAAGAGTTGGCTGAGAAACAGTTGCTTCCCCACCCCAATCACTTAGCTGAACACCACACTACACTATTAACACCCTGGACCTATTATTTATTATTAATTATTATAATTTGCACTTGCATAAACTGTCTACCTTATACATATCTGCACAATTATATATCCATTAAGGCCCTATGTATAGTTATTTTTTTCGTACATATAATAATAATAATAATAATAATAATAAAAAAAAAATAATAATAATACCGATAATAATAATAAAAATAATAATAAAAAAATAATGATTGATAAAAATAACAATGATAATAATGATAATAATAATAATAATAATAATATTAATAATATTAATAATATTAATAATAATAATAATAATAATAATAATAATAATAATAATAGAGTTCATTTGGATGGTTAACCAAATTTGAATGACAGTTCTTGTCATCTCGACAGATGCTCTTATGTTACAAATGACAGGCTGTCATGTGGTCATCAAGGGATAAATTATGTGTTCAAGCGTGATCAAACTGAATTAGTAATTGCACCTGCTTATTAAAAAGGATGTATCATTTAAATGTACCTAATGCTCATACTAGTACTGAAAGAGAAATGAAGTCTAAACACTTTAAAACTAGTGATTTGTGATGTGAGAAAAATTAAAGGTAGGTAGTAGTAGTGGGAGCACACAGGTGGCACAGCGTTCTAATACAGTACACGAGTCTCAGCGCTGACACAGTTAACCATGTCTGAGGGAGGGTAGGTCAGATAGGGTTTCTCTACATGGATTGACACTCTCTGTTTAAGGTGCTGGGATGAATACCAACGAAACCCACAGGGCATATCATGGTCCTTTGAATGCGGTACGCCTCTCTGTGAGAATCTGGTGTAAAGAAGATGTGTCGGAGTAGGCGTGTGCTAGTCTGCGGCCAGTGTGGAGGTGGTGCAAACAACAGAGGAGTTGTAATAGGGAATTGGAAATGAATGAATTGGGAGAAAAAACAAAAAAAAAAGTCCACTGTCTTGCATTTGTTTAAAGAAAATGTTTGTTAGTGTTGGATTTTTACCAGTCATGAAGGTAAAAAGAAAGCAACAGGTTATGTGTTTAATCTTCTGTGCTTCGGTAAAGCTCACAGTGTTGTGCCACAAATTTGCTCACAGCACAAGCTGATAGGCCTTGGTGCAGAACCCTGCAATGGTTACTAGATAGACATTTAAGGTGGATTTAAGACATAAACCTTTTAATCAATAGCTCAGAGCTCAAACCACTAAGCCACTATGGCTCTTAAAAAGTGACTCGCACTGTGTTTCTTAGATTCAGGGCTTGAGATTCTACCTTGAGTTCAATGCCTGTACTAAATGCACTGATCATCCATAACATTAAAACCACCTCACTGTCCATTTTATCAGCTCCACTTTGTAGTTCTACAATTACTGACTGTAGTCCATATGTTTCTCTGCATGCTTTGTTAGCCCCCTTTCATGCTGTTCTTCAATGGTCAGGACTCTCCCAGGACCACCACAGAGCAGGTATTATTTGGGTGGTGGATCAGTCTCAGCACTGCAGTGACACTGACATGGTGGTGGTGTGTTAGTGTGTGTTGTGCTGGTATGAGTGGATAAAACACGGCAAACACTGTCACTGCTGGACTGAGAATAGTCCACCAACCAAAAACATCCAGAGTGGACAGTGAGTGGACACGGTGTTTAAAAACTCCAGCAGCGCTGCTGTGTTTGATCCACTCATACCAGCACAACACACACTAACACACCACCACCATGTCAGTGTCACTGCAGTGCTGAGAATGATCCACCATTTAAATAATACCTACTCTGTGGTGGTCCTGTGGGGGTCCTGACCATTGAAGAGAAGGGTGAAAGCTAAAAAAAAGTATGTAGTCAGTAATTGTAGAACTACAAAGTGCTTCTATATGGTAAATGGAGCTGATAAAATGGACAGTGAGTGTAGAAACAAGGAGGTGGTTTTAATGTTATGGCTGATCAATGTATGTTCCACGTTTTACTTAAATTGTTATTTGAATGTTTACTTCTCCACATCTGGATGAGATAATGATAACTAGCCAAATTCTTCGGTCTACTGCATCTTTCTGGCATTTACACCAATAAACCCAAACTAAACGTTCAGTATTCACAGCCTGTATGGAACTGCCTTATTGCCTGGGTTGCTGTCAGTCTCAGATCTAACAACAGCCCTTCCCAATGGTACACCAACTGGCCTAATTATGTATACATATATATCTAACCCTGAGTGTTAGAACACTTGAAAAATAACTGCCGCCACATAGGAAAGTTAATGCAATTAACCTAGATCCTATATAAAACTTTAGCAACATCCATATAGCGCAAAGTCACTTTTATAAATAGATCTGATGTCAAAGTTAACACAGCGTTGCCCATAAAGAAGAGTAGGATACTGCCTTGGCAAATTATTGGAACCCAGCAAATGTCTTAGCTAGGGTAAACCCCCAGTCAATACGCTCTTCAATGTGTAACAAGCAAATCAATACTGTCATCCAAACCTAAAAGGCCCAGAGCAGAGCAGCAGGAAGTATTAAACGTTATAGGACTCACGTGTCTTGCGGCTGACGTGGGTCCGAGTCGGAGCATTGACAGGCCTCTCGGTTGTCGAGTGCTCACGGATGGAATCATTTTGTACAGTGGGTTTGGAAGAAGAAGGGCTGGAGGTGGAAGTCCAGCCAGGAAAGGAAGTGCCAGTGGACAGCATAGTGGTGCTCTTCTGTGTCACCTGACTTCCGGAGGAACCTCCGTCCCTGTGGTTGGTGTTTGGCGGTGCTAATGTTCGAGTTTTACCCCTCAGCGCTGTAGTTATAGTAGAGATTGTGGATACAGCGGTGGTGGTAGTAGTGGAGGAGGTGGTGCTTTCCGGACCCTTAGGGAGGGTGCTTGGCTTCGAAAGGAAGATAGGATCCTGGCCAATGCCCTTAGCATCCACGAGGTCTGTGGGTACGTAGTCCTTCACCGAGCCAACCACAATCCACTTGAGTAGCATGAGGCTGAGGCCAAGACCTACGAAACCAATCAGGAGGGGGACTACACATAGCCAAGTCTGCTGTCTGGGCCAGAAGGCACACCTAAATGCTCCACCTCGCTCCCCCTGATGACGCCCTCCAACAGCCGCACTAGCTTCAGACTCCTCAAGGATTACCACCCCTGAGGTGGTCACAGCACCGGAAGTCTCGCTCATCCTGCCCCGGCCAGTAAAATGGTTAATCCCAGGGTCGGGCACTCAGTTGGCACAGAAGGATCAAAGACGGAGGACAGTTCATGACATCAAGTGTATCCACTTAAGATAAAAGAAAAAGACACAGAAGGAATCCCAGATGCGTGAAACACAGATGCGAATACTCACCAAAACAAGACAAGCAACACTCCTTAAGGCAAAGGCACCCGATGGTGCAAATGCAATCACACACACAAGCTTACACACACATACACACACACAATAATTCCAGGTGTTGAAAAGCCAAGCCTTGCAGAATCTGACATGAAACGATCCTTCGAGTCCTCAGAGGTAGGAGTAGGTGGGCTTCTAGTTCCAAGGACAAACCGAACAGGCAGAGGTAAATGAGTAGATGCTGGAGCGAGGGGTGGAGCGAGGGAAAAGGAATGCAGAGACCAGATGCATCTACGTGTGGAAGCTCGGCAGAACCCGATGCAGCAGCACACCCTTGTGTTCCCGTATCTCAATCAGATCACTTGATTTACCAACTAAGACATTTCTTAAATTAGGATTTTAAAGTAGCCAGCAATTTTATCTCCATTTTTTCCAGCTTTGTTTTTAAAGCACCCTGAGTGTCAAATTCTTTTAAAAGCATCCACGATCCTTAGCAATCAGGTCTGCAACTCCTACGGATACCCAGACCATCTGTGGAGTCAAGGTAGGGAGTGTGGAGTCCACCGAGGAAACAAAATGACAGATCCGTTCCCAGGCTGGTCCTGCGAATAGCAAATCCGGGAGAAGCGGACGATGACAGTGTTTACCGCGTGTTCAAATCCACAGAGAGGATTAATCCCGCGTGAGCAGCATCCGATCCTCGTCCCGCCGCTGTTTCTGCAGCACCGAGTGAAAAAAGCACGCGCTCGGTCCGACGCTACATTCCGCCACTGAGAGCGTGATGGAAAGGAGGGAAAGACGCAGCGTGAAAGCACGAAGGGGGAAGGGAGAGTACCACAGACAGACAGGCAGTAAAAACAGAATGAGATCAGGAGAAAAACAGATAAATCCTCAAGATCAGGTCTTCCTATGAATGTTTTCTAACCAATGCAGCCATCCAGTCCATACCAGAGCATCCTTGATTATTTGTTTGGCTTGTTTGTTGTGTCTCCCTGTCCCAGGACTGAGTCGCCGCCTCTGAAAAGGGATGCTGCCCTCCTGTCTGGGTTTTTTCAGCTGCCGATGTTGCTGCTGCTGATGCCGGGAGAGAGAGGGAGGCAAAAGGAGGCACAGCGAGGGTGAGAAAGGGAGCGAGAGAGAAAAAGCGAGAGAGAGAGAGAGAGAGAGAGCGCGAGAGAGAGAAAGGCAGGACTACACCTGCTCCTCCCCATCAAGAGAGAGAGAACTAATGAGAGAACAAGGATGAAAGAGAAGGGGAGAGAGCGAGGCTGATCTATGTCATTGTTCTGCAGTATTTAAAGACTTTGCTTAGTGCTCTAAAGAGCACGGTTGTCCGTCTTTCCCTTATCAAGCTGTCAGTCATTTCCTCGCCCCTCCCATCACCCCAGACACAACATAAACAAATGGATGAGTGAGGCTTATACACACTACGTGGCCAAAAGTATTTGGACGCCTGAACATAAGCTTGCTGGACATCCCATTTCAAACACAAACAGTATTTGAACACTATGCAATCTTTTCAGCCATAACCATGTGCAATATTCATGTCACATGACTAATTTGCTCATTAACTCTTTGCTAAAAAATTAAAATAAATACAATAATAAATAAATAATAATAATGATAAATGACTTTTTTTTCCTTTTATTTTTTTTTTTAGAAATATGAGAATGAGAGTATTAAGAGACATTTAACATTTAAACATCAGATTAATGAAAATATAGATTAGAGGATTTTAAGACATCATGCACAGTAGGTACATGAATATACAATCTCAAATCAGGCAAAGTTGGGACAGTATGGATAATGCAAATTCACGTTGACTTATATATTTTATTGCAGACAGTATAAACCCAAGATAGTTCTTGTTTATTTCATTTATTAATAAACATCTATTCCTGCATTTCAGGCCTGAAAAAATTGGAACTTTGTAATGTTGCCATTCCTTCTCACAACACTTAAAAGTCGTTTTGGCACCAAGGATACCAAGCGATTTAGTGTTTCAGCTTTTATTTTGTCCCATTCGTCCTGCAAACACGTCTTAAGATGTGCAACAGTACGGGGTCGTCGTTGTCGTATTTTTCATTTCAAAATCCTCCACACTTTCTCTATTGGGGACAGGTCAGGACTGCAGGCAGGCCAGTCCAGTACCCGTACCCTCTTCTTCCACAGCCATGCCTTTGTAATGTGTGCAGCATGTGGTCTTGTTGAAAAATGCATGGACGTCCCTGGAAAAGACGACGTCTTAAAGGCAGCATATGTTGCTCTAAGATCTCAATGTACTTTTCTGCATTAATGCTGCCATTACAGGGCACTGACACAGCCCCATACCATGACAGACCCTGGCTTTTGGACTTGTTGCTGATAACAGTCTGGATGGTCCTTTTCGTCTTTGGTTCAAAGGACATGGCATCCATATCTTTCAAAAAAGACCTGGAATGCTGATTCATCTGACCACAATACACATTTCCACTGTGTGATGGTCCATCCTAGATGTACACAAGATGTACCTAATCATGATTATAGTCCCCTGTTGACATCACATGTTTGAAATCACAATTATTTAGTATTGCTTTACCTTTTTTGGAATGTGTTGCAGGCCTGAAATACAAAAATGGATGTCCATTAATAAATGAAATACAGTTCACTGGAGATCTTCTGTCCATCTTTGTTTCTCAAAGACTCAGCCTTGCATGGATAATGTTTTAAGGATGATGAGGATAGTGATAGAGGACCTCCAGAGGATCTACAGGCACAACATCTGATTTGGGGTTGTAAAAACAACTAAAATGACCCATCACTGTAGGTAGAGAAGAAATGTAAGTGCATTTCGATCTGGCTTGTTTGTTTATTTGTATATATTTGTTATGACAGAAGTTGTTTAATGCTTCATCATTTTTCTTCAGACAATAGACAAACTAATGAACCAAGACCTTGAGTTGATGGCAAGCGAACAACATAACGCTCCATCAGCTTTAGACACAGACATGACCAGGCAAACTCAATGACTTCAAACAAGAGTGAATTACACAGGGGGGAAGAAAAAACCTCACACCAGGACGAATATGCACGAACATTAGGGTTGGCATCAATATTTCAGAGATCATATTTCATCCTCAACTGCATCTAACCCGTTTCAAAAAACAGCAATTAGCAGAACCGTCTTATAATAATAAATTTCTCTTCTCATTCAATGAGTTATTTTTCATTTGACCCCTTTTACAAATTGCCCGTCTGGTGCTTTTGCCTGGGAAATAAATCACACCCATTTGTCTTTGTCTGGTAGTTAAATCTCGAGATAAAAAGTGACCTCCACGAGGCAGTTCTATCAAGTCTTACAACATAACACCCGCCTGTATACATCATTACACCAACTTTCTGTAGAAAAACATCCATCTAAGGGTTCATATGATAATCAGATGGCACTGGTTGACCCTGAAAATCTACCGTGTGGCTCAGATTTTAACACTGACAGATTAACTTGCTCTGAGGCCTCAACCTCTCCAATCCCTTAATCCTTCCATTCTCATCATTGATGACAGCCGCATGTCATGATGTCCTTTTCTCATGGCCTTTGTATGCATTAGAAATTGTATACAAAATGCCACAGTGAAGGGAACAGGTAACTATCCTGTAAGTTGCGAGGTGGGGTCTCCATGGATCTGACTTGTTTGTCCAGCACATCCCACAGATGCTCAATTGGATTGAGATCTGGGTAATTTGGAAGTCAAGTCAACACCTCAAACTCGTTGTTGTGCTCCTCAAACCATTCCTGAACCATTTCTGCTTTGTGGCAGGGCGCATTATCCTGCTGAAAGAGGCCACAGCCATCAGGGAATACCATTTCCATGAAAGGATGTACATGGTCTGCAACAATGCTTCGGTAGATGGTACGTGTCAAAGTAACATCCACATGGATGGCAGGACTCAAGGTTTCCCAGCAGAACGTTGCCCAAAGCATCACACTGCTTTCGCTGGCTTGCCTTCTTCCCATAGTGCATCCTGGTGCCATGTGTTCCCCAGGTAAGTGACGCACATTCATCCGGCCATCCACGACATGTAAAAGAAAACGTGATTCATCAGAGCAGGTCACCTTCATCCACTGCATTGTGGTTCAGTTACGATGCTCACATGCCCATTGTTGGTGCTTTCGGCAGTGAACATGGGTCAGCATGGGTACCCTGACTGGTCTGTGGCTATGCAGCCCCATATGCAAAAACTGTGATGCACTGTGTATTCTGACACCTTTCTATCAGAATCTGCAGTAACTTCTGCAGCAATTTGAACTACAGTAGCTCGTCTGTTGAATCGCTCCCCACGTGCATCAATGGCCGTGTGGCCGCACATGTGTTTCTGTCGCCGGTTTACCACTGTTCCTTCCTTGGACCACTTTTGACAGATACTGACCTCTGCAGACGGGAAACACCCCACAAGAGCTGCAGTTTTGGACATGCTCTGAACCAGTCATCTAGCCATCACAATTTGGCCCTTGTCAAACTCGCTCAAATCCTCACGCTTGCCCATTTTTCCTGCTTCTAACACATCAACTTCACTTGCTGCCTAATATTTCCCACCCACTAACAGGTGCCGTGATCAAGAGATAATCAGTGTTATTCACTTCACCTGTCAGTGTGTATGTGTATAATGTTATGCCTAGTCGGTGTATACTGTATATTTCCTAAATCCACACACACACCTACAAATATATACAGTATATAGTGAGAAACACAGAAATTTGTAGGGTGTTATAATATTGGTGAAAAATGATAGAGAACAAATAAGGTCAAGTCACAGATGACAGATCCTTCAGCAAAGAAAAATGAAGAAAACATTCCAGTGCCAGCTTAAAAAGGTCATCCTTTCAAATTGTGACAACCTCTCTGACGCAGTAACATGGGACCAAGTGGATTGTAAGAGAGTAAATGACACGACTTTTAATTAGACTATCAGCAGGTCTCGGTTGGAGCATGTTCGCACCAATACAGATTCATCTGACAGCACAATTTACAATTGCACAGTTTATATTTGGGTTTTGACATCTGTTCAAACTAAAACATCAGAACAAAAAGCAAAAGTCTGTATGAAACATACATGTGGAAATGATACATATGGAACATATGGCGCTTATATTTTTATGTCAGATCTACTAAACATATCATCCCCAGCAGTGCATTATGAAACAAATGTGTGTGGTGTGTTATCACACTACAGAGTAGAGATGTTCACAAGTCACGAAATACGAGTCAGAGTCGTCATGAGTCTTTAGGCTTGAGTCCGAGTCAAGTCACAAGTCTTTAGGCTAGAGTCCGAGACAAGTCACGAGTCTTTAGGCTAGAGTCCAAGTCAAGTCACAAGTCTTTAGACTAATGTTTGAGTCAAGTCACAAGTCTTTAGACGAGTTCAATTCAAGTCATGAGTCTTTATGCTTGAGGCCGAGTCAAATCACAAGTCTTTAGGCTAGAGTCAGAGTCAAGTCACAAGTCTTTAGGCTAGAGTCAGAGTCAAGTCACAAGTCTTTAGGCTAGAGTCTGAGTCAAGTCACAAGTCTTTAGGCTAGAGTCCAAGTCAAGTCACACGTCTTTAGGCTAGAGTCCAAGTCAAGTCACACGTCTTTAGGCTAGAGTCCAAGTCAGGTCACAAGTCTTTAGGCTAGAGTCCGAGTCAAGTCACGAGTCTTTAGGCTAGAGTCCAAGTCAAATCACAAGTCTTTAGGCTACAGTCTGAGTCAAGTCATGAGTTTTTAGGCTAGAGTCAAGTCATGAGTTTTAAGGCTAGAGTCAGAGTCAAATCACGAGTCTTTAGACTAGAGTCTAAGTCAAGTTACTAGTCTTTAGACTAGAGTCTTATTCAAGTCACGAGTCTATAGGCTAGAGTCTGAGTCAAGTCACAAGTCTTTAGACTAGAGTCTGAGTCAAGTTACAAGTCTTTAGACTAGAGTCCGAGTCAAATCATGAGTCTTTAGACTAGAGTCCAAGTCAGGTCATGAGTTTTTAGGCTACAGTCAGAGTCAAATCACGAGTCTTTAGACTAGAGTCCGAGTCAAGTCACGAGTCTTTAGGCTAGAGTCTGAGTCAAGTCAGAAGTCTTTAGACTGAAGTTTGAGTCAAGTCACATGTCTTTAGACTAAAGTCTTAGTCAAGTCATGATTTTTTAGACTAGAGTCCGAGTCAAGTCACAAGTCAATATAATCTACACAAAACATATATAGGAAATGTAGCGTAGAAATAAACAAATAATATGTACGTTCACATAAAAAACAACAACAGATTAGCGACTGTATTTTGCCATTTTACTTTGTGCCTTTACTTTCCTAGTCATTGTGCAAATGAATGTAATTTCCATAACAAGAAGGTACCAGTTAAAAGCTTAAACTGATACATTTTGTTTTCATTGCAAAACAAAAGCGCACGATAAATCACTGCACAGCGGCCACAATCCTATCCTATCCTATCCTATCATAACCACTGCTTACCTTAGCTTATGTTCTTCCAGATGTTCAAATGAAGTGAACGTCAAACTGTGTAGGGAGTAGGGAGCGATGCTTCATCACTACGCCGGAAGTTGGCTGTAACATTTACCCATTGCGTGCGTTGTGGGTTAAGACAACGTTATTAGAGAGCAGAATATTTATAATAATAATAATAATTAGATATAAATATCATTGTCACACGTAACTAATGTTAACACATGCTGACGCTAGGGACTCTTGTTGTATACGAGTAATTTTTTTTGCGAGTCATGAGTCGAGTTCGAGTCATTTGAAACGAGTCCGAGTCCAGTCTGAAGTCGCAGACTCAAGTCCCCATCTCTGCTACAGAGTAGTTACACTACCACTAATCACACGTCTAATGTGCACACACACAATCATAACATCAGCACAACCTCGTGTTTATTCAAACTGGCATTGTGAGATAGTGTCAGTTTAATTTACTGATCATGAGCTCTGGGTTCGATCCTCACTGACGGTTGCTGTGTTGATCAGTAAAGAGAAGCAACTCATGTTAACTTAACAACTCCATTGACTCTTGATGCTTTTTTAGTCTGTTACCATGGTTCTGTTGTGTTCGTACCGGTCACCAGCTATAAGTACCTCCTCAAATCATCTTCCAGTGCGGTTACCATGTGTCCCATTATCACTGTCAAAATGGAAAATCTTTCAGTAAGAGAAAAGTCTTACGCACACAGCATGCTCTGAAATCGACAAGACACATCAAGCTAAATAAGAAACTGACAGATGTGAGAAACATCTGATTACACATGGCAAGAGTGAATCTAACTATCTGTCTGTCTGTCTGTCTGTCTGTCTGTCTGTCTGTCTATCTATCTATCTATCTATCTATCTATCTATCTATCTATCTGTCTATCTGTCTGTCTGTGTATCCATCTATCTGTTTGTATATCTATCTATCTGTATGTCTGTCTGTCTGTCTGTCTGTCTGTCTGTCTGTCTGTCTGTCTGTCTGTCTGTCTGTCTGTCTGTCTGTCCATCTATCTGTTTGTATATCTATCTATCTGTCTGTCTGTCTGTCTGTCTGTCTGTGTATCCATCTGTCTGTCTGTCTGTCTGTCTGTCTGTCTGTCTGTCTGTCTGTCTGTCTGTCTGTCTGTCTGTCTATCTATCTATCTATCTATCTATCTATCTATCTATCTATCTATCTATCTATCTATCTATCTATATATATACAGTGGAACCTCTATTTAACGGACTAAAAAAGGGGGGTGCAGTGGTCTGTAAAATGCAATTGTTTAAAATACTAAGGTTTTTTTCCGTGTGTGTGTGTGTGTGTGTGTACAAAAACACAGCACCAAGGTCCAAAAAAGTGCTAAACATGCACACATATGATAAACAGTCAAATGAACAACATAAATAGATATGTAAATATGTAATGTAAAACCTGTAATAAATTTAAAAATTGGTGTACTGTACTACTGGTAGGAAATTTTATTTACCTTGTGTGGTGGAGAAGGTAGCACTGCTGGTTGCTACTGTTTAAGTACTAAAACTTGCAAAAAATAAAGCATAAAACATAGATAACAAGGCGAGAACAAAGTGAGCCCCTTGTCAAAATAAAGCCTAGCACTCATGTAAACAGAAAGACGTGTGCCAGCTAGTGGGCAATTATTGAACTACTGGTCTTGATACGCTTCTCACAGAAATTTTAAACGATCAGACAAGACATTTGGTTTTCCAGACTTTGTTCTTTAAATGCGTTTTTTGGAGGTCCGTTAAATCGAGGTTCCACTGTATTTCTATGTAACTCCCCAACTCAAGTGCTAAAGCTCAGCCCAACTGGTCTGATGGTGGCACTATAGCATAGCTTCAAACTTCGAGGTTCATATCTACTACCCCGTATTACGTAGAGACATTTTTTTTTTCTAACTGATTACTTAACTGTAAAACAATTCTGTGTCATTCTGTGTCAAATCTGGCATAGTGCCTTTATGACATATCCTTTTTCAGGAAAAGTCCCACATTCACGTATTGAGACGCATTGGTAAAGCTTAGCTTGGACCTCGAAAAACGCTGCTTAAGGCTATTATTATTATTATTATTATTATTATTATTGTTATTGTTATTATTGTTATTATTGTTGTTATTATTAATATTATTGTTATTATTATTGTTGTTATTATTATTGTTATTACTATTATAATTATTATTATTATTGTTTTTATTATTGTTGTCATTATTATTATTATTATTGTTATCATCATTATTATTATTATTGTTGTTATTATTATTATTATTATCATTATTATTATTGTTATTGTTATTATAATTATTATTATATTATTATTGTTATTATTATTGTTATCATTATTATTTTTATTATTATTATTGTATTATTATTATTATTATTATTGTTATCATCATTATTATTATTATCATTATTATCATTATTATTATTATCGTTATTATTTTTATTGTTATTATTATTATTGATTTTATTATGCTTCTAAACAATTATTATTAACAATAATTCCAGTGGGTCACAAGACTAGGAAAATTTTAACACTTATATGACATATTTATAATTTTCAGAACATTAACAATTTATTAATAATAAAATTAACATTACTATTTTTTTTAACAAAATAAATACACGATTGTGTCTTGTGTAATTATGTTCCTTGCAGTTCACTCTTCTTTCATGCTACGACTCCCCCATGTACAAGACACACATCATGCATTAACAGACAAAAGAGAGATGCCTTTAACGAACAACACATCACACACATCCTGTATTGAGAAATACATTTTTCCCTCTTCTGAATCTCTTTGTACTTTCCTTTTGGTCTCAAATAGAAACTAAAATCTAGCTTCCTCACTTGGACATTAAATAGTCCCTTCAAGAGAAAAGCCTTTCAAGTGGCACAAAATGAATAAATGAAGCCTTCAACACATCACACAATACACCTTCTGTGCTTTGATCTTTCCAGACTCCTCAGGGACCGTCATGCAAAGATCTTCAACGTTCTGCTTCCATTTTTGGTAAGCAAGAAAACCTTACTCAGCCTCTGCTACTTCCTGCCCATAAGTTTTGCATTATTTCTTTCCTGGCATCACTGACCAAGTAATGAAAACATTGAAATAGTAAATATTTAATGCTGAAGTCTGAAGCTGGCATCTTTTATAGTGCTGAGGGGATTATCAGAGTTCCCCTGCTCAAAACAAATGGAAAACAACAAGAAAGCAATAAGTCTCAGCTTTAAGAAATACACCATGCATTCCAGGTCTGTTTTAGCAGGCCATTATCAACTTGCCCTTCAGTCCTATTTGCTCCTGAAAGAAATATCAGTTGCTGTTTTTAGGTTTGTTCCATTAATATTTTGTACACCAACTGGATTGGCAAGGGTAAATAACATTATGACCACTGACAGGTGAAGTGAATAACACTGATTATCTCTTCATCACGGCACCTGTTAGTGGGTGGGATATATTTGGCAGCAAGTGAAAATTTTATCCTCAAAGTTGATGTGTTAGAAGCAGGAAAAATGGGCAAGCTTAAGGATTTGAGCGAGTTTGACAAGGGCCAAATTGTGATGGCTGGGATAGAGCATCTCCAAAACTGCAGCTCTTGTGGGGTGTTCCCGGTCTGCAGTGGTCAGTATCTATCAAAAGTGGTCCAAGGAAGGAACAGTGGTAAACCGGCGACAGGGTCATGGGCGGCCAGAGCTCATTGATTCACGTGGGGAGCGAAGGCTGGCCCGTGTGGACCGATCCTTTGGCTGTTTTGGCAGCCAAAGGGGGACCAACACAATATTAGGACGGTGGTCATAATGTTATGCCTGATTGGTGTATACTTTTTGTTTAAATATTAACTTCAGTTCTACACACAATATTATTACTTCGATCTTATAAATATTAGCAATTATTATGTTTTAAAAGCACAAGGCTGCTCAGTTGGCGCAGCGGTAAAATACGCTAGCACACCAGAGCTGGGATTTCGAATACATCGTATCGAATCTCAGCTCCGCCATCCGGCTGGACTGTGCGGCTATATGAACAACGTTTGCCGGATAAGGACCTCATAACTGGTGCAATTAAGACCTCTGCTGGCTGATTGATTGCATCTGCACAGAGTTAAGAAATAATGCTGATCAGGGTGTGGCTCTCTGTGCACAAGGCTGATCCGCATAGGAGTGCAGTCGGCTAGTAGAGATGAAGCATAACACAACTGGGTAAAAATTGGACGCGCTAAAAATCAGGAGGGAAATGGAGAAAAAAAAGGACAAAAATATGCTTATAAAAATAAATAAATAAGTAAAAAATAAATAAATAGTAATAAAAATAATAACAAGTTTTATGGACAAAATTATAAAACAACATTAGAACTATAACAAAAAAAAAAAAAACTATAAAGCTACAACAAACATCTTAAACATTCTTGTGTGTAAAATTGGTTTGTTATTCAGTATTGTTCTGCCTTTGGGGTAAGTCTCCTGCAATTGGGGTAATTCCCTAATATGGGCTTACATATGGCACCTCTGTCACTGGTGTTCACCACCTGTTCACCAAACAAGACTCTGTGCATGTCAATTTGGACCCAGGTGGCTCAACAGTCTACCAATTGCATCACTTATAAATAAATATAAATCAATAGTTATTACCCACACATAGTGCAGCCCTCAGAATGGATGTCCTCTTACCAACAACAATCCAACAATACATGCTGTGTGCCATGTTTCATAGGCAGGTAGGGGAAACTACAAGCATCCTGGTCCTGAAGGATCTCCAATTCCGCTGCAAGAACCGTAAAAGTCAATAAAATCTGAGCTCTAACTCTGACAACTTGTAAAGGGCCTAATGCATAACCCAGTGGAACTCCCAGACTGTATGTCAATAAGACTGGTTTGCAAGGCCATGAAAGGGTTGGAAAACAGACTTCTTCTTCCTGAGCTCAGGAGACAGAGAGACAGAAGGTAATGCTGCTATCAGTCAAGCCTCAGTCAATATGGACCATGTATATCAGGCATACCACAAAGGTAATTAGATCTTAGACCTGCATCCTTTAAATTAAAATGGGGATGGTACAGTACACCTTCAGGACCTCCTTTTTGGAGAAAAGAATCAGGAATGCTGTAATTCGCATGATGACAAATCATTTTAAGTCAAAAGACCAAGGGTATCAAGGCCATCAGGGCAATAAATCAGGTAGTGTTGAGTTATAAGGTTCCAAGATTGATCCTGAGGTCTGATTGCTGACCTTGCAGAGTATGGGCTGTCCCCCCATGTCTACCAAGGCTTCCAACAAGTGCCCTGATGTCCTACCACATCCAAAAACATAACAGTAAGTCTGTATAAGCATGTGTTCATAAATAAATAAGTGCTGCATTTTGAATGAAATTTGATTCACACTTCCTAATCAATACAGTGTCTTCTCTACAGCAAGGATACTACTATGTCTGTGAAGAAGAGCTCCACTATTTCCTGAGCTTTGGGGAAACAAAAACATGTTTACTGTAATATATACACTGATCAGCCATAACATTAAAACCACCTCCTTGCATTTTGTAGTTTTGTAGACTTTAGTCCATCTGTTTCTCTACATACTGTTTTAGCCTGCTTTCACCGTGTTCTTCAATGGTCAGGACCCCCACAGGACCACCACAGAGCAGGTATTATTTAGGTGATG
Organism: Trichomycterus rosablanca; assembly: GCF_030014385.1. Taxonomy (NCBI): domain Eukaryota; kingdom Metazoa; phylum Chordata; class Actinopteri; order Siluriformes; family Trichomycteridae; genus Trichomycterus; species Trichomycterus rosablanca. The sequence goes on from NC_085992.1 coordinate 13,908,991, forward strand.
GATCATCCTCAGCACTGCAGTGACACTGACATGGTGGTTGTGTGTTAGTGTGTGTTGTGCTGGTATGAGTGGATCAAACACAGCAGTGCTGCTGTAGTTTTTAAATACCGTGTCCACTCACTGTCCACTCTATTAGACACTCCTACCTAGTTGGTCCACCTTGTAGATGTAAAGTCAGAGACGATCGCTCATCTATTGCTGCTGTTTGAGTTGGTCATCTTCTAGACCTTCATCAGTGGTTAAAGATCGCTGCCCACGGGGCGCTGTTGACTGGATTTTTTTGGTTGGTGGACTGTTCTCAGTCCAGCTGTGACTGTGGTGTTCCATCAGCATTGCTGTGTCTTATCCACTCATACCAGCACAACACACACTAACACACCACCACCATGTCAGTGTCACTGCAGCGCTGAGAATGATCCACCACCCAAATAATACCTGCTCTGTGGTGGTCCTGGGAGAGTCCTGACCATTGAAGAACAGCATGAAAGGGGGCTAACAAAGCATGCAGAGAAACAGATGGACTACAGTCAGTAATTGTAGAACTACAAAGTGCTTCTATATGGTAAGGGAGTGTAGAAACAAGGAGGTGGTTTTAATGTTATTGTCACGCGGGGCTAAGGACGAGACGAAGGGGCAGACACACACGCAGAGATGATAGAACAAAAGCAAGATTTATTATAAAAGGACAAGACAGAACAAAAAAGGCGAAACTAAACTAAACACAGCTAACTAAGGCTAATAACTAGAGCTAGGAACATGGCTAGTAACAAGAGCTAGGAACATGGCTAGTAACAAGAGCTAGGAACTTGGCTAGTAACAAGAGCTAGGAACATGGCTAGTAACAAGAGCTAGGAACATAGCTAGTAACAAGACTTAGGAACAACCTCGAGCCAGGAATCAGAATCCATACAGCGCCAAAATAGTAATCAAACAAAAGTCAAATTAGGACAAATAGCTCCCAGCATCTGTGCTCTAGCGCACCTCTTAAACAGAGGGCAGCTGGAGCTAATCAGTTCAAATGAACCAATCAGTGAAGGGGTGTGGCAGGAGACAGTGTGTGCTCACAGAGAGGGGGGCGTGGCACACAGGAGCTCATTGCGACAGTTATGGCTGATTGGTGTATAAGAATACTTATGTTCTGATAGTAATTCTTTCAATGACCCATTACAGTCAACTCTATTGCATCAGTTATTAATGTGTTATTAATGCCACCCCAGAAGACTTCCTCGTAAATTTTACGTCTTATCCACACCAGCAAAGCATCACAATGACTGGAAAACAAACCTCCACCTCTTCCCAAGCCTTTGAGACATCAGCATGAGGATGACTGTAATATATGAGGCAGTGTGGTGAGGCAGAATGAAGTGTTTTGTCTTAATCAATCACTGACTCAGTCAATTAACCAAGAAGGTCAAATACACCGGAAACACACATCCCAGACCAGATACTAGAACTTACCAGATCTTAAGATTTCCTTAACAATTAAATGACTTTTGTAAAGAAATAATGTGATGCAATAACTAAATAATAGACCTCCATCAGTCTCTGAGCTTCAGGAACAAGAGAACAGGGTTGCTTTAAGAATGAAACATTGATACAATTTAAAAAAAAACAATAAGTTGTGGTGAGGGTCAATATGTGGTGAAGGCCAATTTCATCATTGTCAACCTTTTGGTCTACAACCTCAAATCAAAACATTTGGGACAGTATGGAAAATGTAAATAAAATAAAAATACAGTGTTCCTTACATTTACTTTGACTTTTATTTGATTGCAAACAGTTTGAACCTGAGATATTTCATGTTTTGTCTGCTCAACTTAATTTCATTTATTAATATACCTCCATTTCTGCATTTCATGCCTGCAACACATTCCAAAAAGAGTTGAGTCCTTGATGAGCAAAGATGATCAGAGGATCTCCAGTTTATCAACAAATGCATGAGAAAATGATTGAAATGTTTAAAAACAATGTACCTCAAAGAAAGATTGGAATGGATTTGCAAATGTATCCCTCTACAGTGCATAATATCATTAAACCATTCAAGGAATTGGGAGGAATTCCAGTGCGTAAAGGCAAAGGGTACAAGCCTAAGCTGATTTCCTGTGATCTTTGATCCCTCAAACGGCACTTTATCAAGAACCGCCACTCAACAATAGCAGTATAACCACATGGGTGAGGGATTACTTTGGCAAACTTTTTTCGTGCACTACAATACGGAGTTACATGCACAAATATCACTTAAAACTTTACTGTGCAAAAGAAGCCTTATGTTAACCATGTCCAGAAGCGACGTCGACTCTGGGCTCGGAGGCATCTAGAATGGACCATCACACAGTGGAAACGTGTATTGTGGTCAGATGAATCAGCATTTCAGGTCTTTTTTTGGAAAAGAATGGACGCTGTGTGCTTTGGACCAAAGAAGAAAAGGACCATCCAGACAAGTCCAAAAGGCCACAAGTCCTTACACTTATGTGATGGCAGCATTAAAGCAGAAAAGTACATTGAGATCTTAGAGCAACATATGCTTCCTTCAAGACATTATCTTTTCCAAGGATGTCCATGCATTTTTCAACAAGACAATGCAAAACCACATAATGATTGAAGGAGCATAATGCAAAAAGCACTCATTTTTTATAGCAAGAAGGCTGTGCATTGACTGGAAATATATACATCCTTCTCTTTCTGAGCTCTTGAGAATAGAATCAGGAAAGATGCAACTGGTGAGACAAAATGTGTGGTGAGGAAAAAATGCAATAATGCCATTAGTCATGTAACCGGGAAGGACACGCCTCGCTGAATCCCCCCACACACCTAGTGTAAGGAAATCAGAATCCAAGCCAAACTTGTGGAAAGCAGGACGGTAGGAGAACTTCCTGTGCCTATTGTTTATGCCATGAAAGGGTGAGCACTACAATACAGTATCTTTGTATCCTCTGCGCCTATGGTAGTTCACAAGCGTGCCTCACTTTAGAAAAATGGAACATCGCACCACTACTGGGCATTCCGCTCTCAAACCTATGAGAACCAGGGCAGAATGCTGACATTCTGTGTCGGCAAAGAGCAGAGCAGACCGAGCAAGCTGGCATCACGGCTTCAAAAGAAAAAAGGTGAGCCAGCTAATGTGCAGACAAAGTAGACAGGAAAAAGTCGTGATATTTCTAGTAAACCATTCCACCTGGATGGCATCAGGACTCACAAGTCACAGGTGACTGTCATTAAGAGACTGCCGGCCAAATTAGGCCACACAGCGGGGAACGACTCTCCATTTAGCATCCACCCCGTTACAAGTCAAGGACACAGCAATTAGCAATGTCCCTAGTCAGCATTAATCTATCAGTCATCATCAATCAAAACTCTCCAGTATATTAGAAAGCCAAGTCCCCTAATTAACGTGTCCACAGCAGGTCTTTAAGCTAGGACTGGAAAACAGACCACTAAAACCTCCTGAAATCTGGAGACAACAATGATGAACTGCAGTGAGGAATAACGTAGAGCTAATATCATCAACATCAACTACACTATATTGTCAAAAGTATTCGCTCGTCTGCCTTCACACGCATATGAACTTGAGTGACATCTTATTCTTAATTCATAGGCTATAACAGCTTCAAGTCTTCTGGGAAGGCTTTCAACAATGTTTAGGAGCATATTTATGGAAATTTTTGACCATTCTTACAGAAGAGCATTTGTGAGGTCAGACACTGATGTTGGACGAGAAGGCCTGGCTCGCAGTCTCCGCTCTAATTCATCCCAAAGGTGTTCTATCGAGTTGAGGTCAGGACTCTGTGCAGGCCAGTCAAGTTCTTCCACACCAAACTGGCTCATCCATGTCTTTATGGACCTTGCTTTGTGCACTGGTGCACAGTCATGTTGGAACAGGAAGGGACCATCCCTAAACTGTTCCCACAAAGTTGGGAGCATGAAATTGTCCAAAATCTCTTGGTATGCTGAAGCATTAAGAGTTCCTTTCACTGGTACTAAGGGGCCGAGCCCAACTCCTGAAAAACATTCCCACACCATAATAATAATCCCCCCTCCACCAAACTTTACACTTGGCACAACGTAGTCAGACAAGTACCATTCTCCTGGCAACCGCCAAACTCAGACTCGTCCATTGGATGAAGATGATGATGATGATAGCTGGGATTTATTGCCACGTCAGCACAATTATGGCTATATACGTGGCATGTCAAGTTTCTGGTTCATCAGATGAAGAAGCGTGATTCGTCACTCTAGAAAACACGTCTTCACTGCTCTAAAGTCCAGTGAAGTCGTGCTTTACACCACTGCATCCGACGCTTTGCATTGTGCTTGGTGATGTAAGGATTGGACACAGCTGCTCGGCCATGGACACCCATTTCATAAAGATCTCTACACACTGTTCTTCAGCTAATCTGAAGACCACATTAAGTTTGGAGGTCTGTAGCGATTCGACAGAAAGTTGGTAACCTCTGCACACTTCGCTGACCCCGCTCTGTCATTTTACGTGGCTGTCGTTCCCAATCGCTTTCACTTTGTTAGAATACCACTGACAGTTGACTGTGGAGTATTTAGTAGCAAGGAAATTTCACGACTGGACTTGTGGCATCCTATCAGCATAGGAGCTCCTGAGAGTGACCCATTCTTTCACAAATGTTTGTAGAAGCAGTCTGCATGCCTAGGTGCTTGGTTTTATACACCTGTGGCCATGGAAGTGATTGGAACGCCTGAATTCAATTATCTGGATGGGTAAGTGAATAGTTTTGGCAATATAGTGTATTTGGCCCAAGTCAGAGGACGAAGTAAATCAGACAAACAAGACAAACGAGTATGCAACCTTGAAGCCCTTCCACATTCCTATGTAAACAAGAAAAAGACAAAAATAGACCTGTATGTCTTATTGATATCCAAAAGCAACAGAGTAAATGTGATTGTCCATACCTTAGTCGAGATTTTGCATTAAGCCTTGATCATTTGTTTTCAATAGCAAATTGTTGTATAACATAGCCCAGTAACACACTTTCCACACTTCCTTTATAACAAATGACTTCTTCAAAGCAACGATTGGATTCACTTCCCCAAGGACTTACTTTCTGACCTCAGACAACAACAGAATCAGGCTGACTGAGAAGCCCTGTAGCTTTAGACTTAAAAGACAAATTCCAGACCAGCTCTTTCATTTAAAGATAAAAAAAAACCTAAAATGTAAACTTATAAAACTCTGATTCTGTACTGCCAATGAAATGACCTTTCCTTGACATCGAAGCAGTGCAATGACTGGAAAATAGACCTTCACGGTGTCCTTTGCTCTAAAGACTACACATTTAGGATGACTTATGAGGCAGTGTGGCAATAAGGCAGACCTTTGGTCTCAGTCAATATAAACCAACTCTGTCAAGGTTACCAGAGAGCAAAGTCAAGCAGAGACCTCAACCTCGCCTCATAAATGTGTTGGTTTTTTTACTTTTTCCAGGACATTTTGGTGAAAAATGCTCTAATCGAATAAATGCACCCTTTCACTCTTTCTGTTGCTAACCTACCCTCCTACACATCAAAACTTCACTACCTTGGCGTCATTCATACGCTTTAATTGTGCATACAGAATAACATTACCACCCACCCTGTCATTATAAACTGCCCAGTCATTACTTTTTTTTCATGTTTCGCTTAATATAACTCAGACTGACTGTTTTCTAAGCAATCAAGGTTCTGCACTCAGCACAAAGATGCTTATTAGCCATAAAAATGAAATGTTCACCAGAGGTTGATGGAATGTCAAGATTTTGGCATGAATTATTTTTAAAGAGCTTTTCAATGCAATTGCTAATGTTTAAAAAATAAAAAAAAACTGCTTTAAATTGCATATGGACCCAAAAATGAAATGACATGAAAGAACATAAAAATAATTCATTCACTTCATTTAAAACATGTTACAATGAGTCTGTAGCCTATCCCGATCAGGCATAACATTATGACCACCTTCCTAATACCTAATATTGTGTTGGTCCTCCTTTTGCTCCCAAAATAGCCCTGCAACTGTGATGCACTGTGTATTCTGACACCTTTCTATCAAAACCAGCATTAACTCTTTCAGCAATTTGAGCTACAGTAGCTCGTCTGTTGCATGAATGAGCCTTGGCTGCCCATGACCCTGTCACCGGTTTACCACTGTTCCTTCCTTGGACCACTTTTGATAGATACTGACCACTGCAGACCGGGAACAACCCACAAGAGCTGCAGTTTTGGAGATGCTCTGACACAGTCCTCTAGCCATCACAATTTGGCCCTTGTTAAACAAACTCAAATCCTTACACTTGCCCATTTGTCCTGTTTCTAAAACATCAACTTTGAGGATAAAATGTTCACTTGCTGCCACTAACAGGTGCCGTAATGAAGAGATAATCAGTGTTATTTACTTCACCTGTCAATGGTCATAATGTTATGCCTAGTCGGTGTATGGTGGGAATAGACTCCGATCATAATGGCTGTCACCCACAGAGCATCACCTACTAATTTACAGTTCTTCATATCAAGGATTTATTTTGTTTACTCACATGCTTTTGGGAGAGAGAAGGATGCTGAAGTAGCCATTGGAGACCTAGACAGAAAGAGAGAGAGAACAGGACAGTCATGACACAGACAGTAGCTACAGCTGAAGACCGACCTTGACATGAACCTGCCACCTGCACTAAAACAACAAACAATTTTATAACATTTGTTTTGTCTGTTTTCTCCTTTGTTTAGTCTGTCGCCACCTTTCTTTTGGGGTAGTTTTGGATTGTTCTGCTGGCGGGTCAGCATGAAAAAGGAGACCCCTAATGAATTATGAATATACTTAATATAGGCAAATTTTAATTATAATTCCTATCTTTTCATTTTACAAGTTCTGGGCTTCATACCATGCTTCTCAGATAGTGGGGCAGTGTAAAAAATACAGTGTTTCTTACGTTTACTTGACTGTTACTTAATTGCAGACAGTATGAGCTCAAGATATTTCATGTTTTATCTGTTCAGCTTCATTATTTCTATGCATCCATTCCTGCATGTAAGACCTCCAACACATTCTAAAAAAAGTTGAGACAGTAAAGCATTTACCACTTTGTAATGTTGCTATTCCCTCTCACAGCACAAAATGTTTTGGCACCAAGGATACCAAGTGATTTAGTGTTTCAAGTTTTATTTTGTACCATTCTTTCTGCAAACACGTCTTAAGATGTGCAACAGTACGGGGTCGTTGCTGTCGCATTTTTTGTTTCAAAATTCTCCACACATTCTCTATTGGGGACAGGTCAGGACTGCAGGCAGGCCAGTCCAGTACCTGTACCCTCTTCTTTCGCAGCCATGCCTTTGTAATGTGTGCAGCATGTGGTTTTGCATTGTCTTGTTGAAAAATGCATGGACATCCCTGGAAAAGATGACGTCTTGAAGGCAGCACATGTTGCTCTAATCTCAATGTACTTTTTTGCATTAATGCTGCCATCACATAAGTGTAAATGACCTTTGCCAAGGGCACTGACACAGCCCCATACCATGACAGACCCCTGGCTTTTGGACGTGTTGCTGATAACAGTCTGGATGGTCCTTTTCGTTTTTCATCCGGAGCACACGGCGTCCTTTTTTTTTTTTTTCTTTTTTTTTTAAAGACCTGGAATGCTGATTCATCTGACCACAGCACACATTTCCACTGTGTGATGGTCCATCCTAAATGCCTCCGAGCCCAGAGAAGTTGACGCCGCTTCTGGACGTGGTTAATATATGGCTTCTTTTATGCACAGTAAAGTTTTAAGTGGCATTTGTGCATGTAACTCTGTATTGTAGTGCTTGACACAGGTTTGCCAAAGTAATCCCTCACCCATGTGGTTATATTAGCTATTGTTGAGTGGTGATTCTTGATGCAGTGCCATTTGAGGGATCAAAGATCACAGGCGTTTAGCTTAAGCTTGTGCCCTTGGCAATTACGCATTGAAATTCCTCCCGATTCCATGAATCTTTTAATGATATTATGCACTGTAGAGAGAGAAATATGCAAATCCCTTTCAATCTTTCTTTGAGGTTCATTGTTTATAAACATTTAAATTATTTTCTCACACATTTGTTGACAAACTGGAGATCCTCTGGTCATCTTTGCTCAACAAAGACTCAGCATTTACCACTTTGTAATGTTGCCATTTTCTCTCACAACACAAGATGTTTTGGCACCAAGAATACCAAGCAATTAAATGTTTTAGGTCTTATTTTGTCCTATTCTTCCTGCAAACACATTTTAGTTGTGAAGTGAGGGGTTGTCATTTGCATTTTTTGTTTAAAATTCTCCCCACATTATCTATTGGAAACAGGTACAAGTACCCGTATCTTCTTCTTTTGTAGCCATGTCTTTTGTAATGTGTACAGCATGTGGTTTGGTCCCTGAAAATAGAAGTCATTGTGAAGGCAGCATATGTTGCTCCAAGATCTCAATGTACTTTTATGCATTAATGCTGCAACACAGAATTGTAAATTACCTCTGCCAAGGGCACTGACACAGCCCCATACCATGACAGATCCTGTCTTTTAGACTTGATAACAGTTTAAATGGTCCTTTCTATCTTTAGTCCTGAGTAAATCTGGATGAGATCTGGAACACTGATTCGTCTGACAATCCAAAATACATGTTTCCACTGTGTGATGGTCCATCCCAGATGCCTCAGAGCCCAGAGAACTTGACTATGCTTCTTGACATAGTTAACCAAAGGCTTTTTTTTTGCCAAAGACATCCCTTGTCCAATGTGGTTATATCAGCCATTGATGAATGGCGGTTCTTGTTCCAGTTCTGTCTAAGAGATGTGTGTGTGTGTGTGCAACCTTTGGATTCCTTTCAAACACCGAATAATGTCAGAACAACTTGTTTAACCTGATTATAAAAGTGTGAAAGGAACAAATATTAATCTGGACTTTGATCTGGATGCCGAGCCGGACTAAATAATGAAGCAAACCAACACTTTTCTCACTCCTAGTCAGGCATCAAGGCAATGTAACCTGCTCATTAGATGAGGTCCACATGCACCCACGCACCCACACGGAGAAACAGCATGCTGCTAATGGACCAGGTCAAATTATGGCCACATTTATGAAAAACACAACTAATGAACAGGTTTAAATTTTTAGTATGCGCATACACAAAGGACACACCCACATACTGTCCACTTTGAATGACCTTGTGGTTTTAGAATCGTTAATTCAGGAATTTCACACTTTATAAATGCTGACTCACACTGTCACGACTGGGCTCCTTAAATAAGAATTGGTTATGTGACCCTTATTTCAACCATACTGTGAATCACAAAGCTTGTATATAGCATAAATACCAAGTACACTGGCAATAAATGAGGAAAAATGTCAGCAAATTTATAGTTGTTTCAGTACGTATAACCATTAAATTCCCAGGTAGAGAAAAAGCCTTGATGGCTGCATGTGTCACTCTAAAGTCCTAATACAACCCCAAATCAGAAAAAGTTGGGACAGTATGGAAAATGCAAAGAAAATAAAAATGCCGTGTTCCTTATATTTACTTAAACTTTTATGCAATTGCAGACTGTATGTACCTGCGATATTTTATGTTATGTCTGGTCAACTTCATTTCATTTGTTAATATACATCAATTCCTGCATTTCAGGCCTGCAACACATTCCAAAAAACATTGTCTTTGTCTACAGTACATAACATCATTAGACAATTTAAGGAATCAGGAGGAATTTCCGTGCGTAAAGGCCAAGGGCGCAAGCTTAAGCTGCATTTTTCAACAAGATAATGCAAAACCACATGCTGCACATGTTACAAAGGCATGGCTGCGAAAGAAGAGGGTACAGGTACTGGACTGGCCTGCCTGCAGTCCTGACCTGTCCCTAATAGAGAACGTGTAAAGAATTTTGAAGCAAAAAACGTGACGACGACGACCCCGTACTGTTGCACATCTCAAGACGTGTTTGCAGGAAGAACGGGACAAAATAAAAGCTGAAACACTAAATCACTTGGTATTCTTGGTGCCAAAACGTCTTTTAAGTGTGGTAAAAAGGAATGGCAACATTACAAAGTGGTAAATGCTTTACTGTCCCAACTTTTTTAGAATGTGTTGCAGGCCTGAAATGCAGGAATTGATGTTTATTAATAAATGAATGAAGTTGACCAGATAAAACATGAAATGTATCAGGTTCATCCTGTCTGCAATCAAATAAAAGTTTTTTTTTTTTATTATTTGCATTTTCCATGCTGTGCCAACTTTTTCTGATTTGGGGTTGTACCACCAACTGCCAATTTATAGTCATTTCATTATATATAACCATGGATTTTCCAGGTACAGAAGAAGCCTTGCACATGTGACTCTAAAAACCTAAAATTGCCTCTGCATTAATATTAGCTTCACACATATCCAAGTCACCCATGCCATAGCATACCATGACAGGTTGGTTTTTTGCACCATCTTTGGCATAAATAATTGACGTCTGTTTTATCTTAAAACTACAAGTCTAGCTTTCTGGCTTGCTCATTGCCTAACACAATTTAAGGTTGCATTCCTTGATGTAGTGGCAGACTGTGTTAAGTGGCAAAGGCTTTCCAAAGTACTTGAATGTGGAAGTAATTAACACAGCATCACCACATAACCGTCTATTGAGCAACGTTTTCTGTGGGCTTAAAGTTCAACAGTGGTTTGTGGCTTTGCCTTACAGAGACTTACATTTTTTCCTAGATTCCCTGAATCTTTTTACAATATCATGTGTGGTAGATGATAATCAACCTAAAATATTTGTTCTTTTTGAACTCATAGACACTTTTCTCATGAAGTCTAGCACAAAGTGGTAAGCCATCTAACCAGAATACCCTCACCTGTTACCAAATAGCCTGTTTAATGTGGAATATTTGTATAACTTCATGGTTGCAGACATAATAGACATAATAATCTTAATGGCCCTCAAAACCACCGTCATGTGGCTGGAGAAATGGAAGCGCATAGCTGGTGAGAAACTGGTGCCACAAAAAATAAAAGAGCAAAACTGTGCACTGAGAAGGTCAAGGGAACCCAAATGGCAGTGCACTCACTCTCATGCTCCAAAGCAGCAGCAAGGACCTGAGTGATCAAGAACGCCAGCAGCTGTCAGCCCTCATTCACCGCTACTCTGACAGCCGCCGCACCAACATCTGCCAACACAAAGTTCACACAGATAATGCCGTCCCCATTCACCAACGAGCCAATCCTCTGCCACTCATGCTGTGGCAAAAAGCCAACCAGATGGTGGAGGAAATGGCAAAGGCTGAGGTGATCTGGCCTCAGAGAGCCTGTGGGCGTCACCAGTGGTGTTTGTCAGAAAAAAGGACTTGTGGAGATTTTGTAAGGATTACCGCTGTTTAAATGTAGTAAGGCGTGAAGACCTTTACCCCATTCCCTGCATCAATGAGGCACTGTCGGGAACTACCTGCTTCAGCTTACTGGACCGGAGAAGTGGATACTAGAGGGTGCCAGGCTGAAAACGGCATTTTCATTAGGCAGTAGACTGTGGACGCCAACTGGTGCAATAAACCCTTGGGCCTAAATAGACCATGCCACATTTTTACACACACACACACACACAAAAAACACTTGTTCATTTTGAGTTCCATTTGGTCTTTGTAATAGTCCAGCAACATATGAACAGTTAATGAAGAAGGTCTTGAATGGCATCCCACCCACCGAGTAATTTGTGTACTTAGATGACCTCTTGGTACACGATACTGATTTTTCCACAGCCCTCTAGAGACTCAATAACAAGCTTTGAAGAATTGAGTGCGCTAACCCATCTCTGAACCCAAAACAGTGCATCCAGCGGGAGGTAGAGTTTCTGGGTCATAGGGTTAGCCTTGAAGGGATTGCACACTGACCAGATAAAACCAAGCTGTCCAGGACTGGCCCACCTGCACAATCACCTGCCAGGTCTAGAGCTTTCTGGGACTTGACTTATACTACGTACAAGTGTTTCATTTAAAACTTCACCTACATTGCTAGACTACTCCATATTTTGATAAAAAGGCAGCTGTGCAAAGCTCCGGTGTTGGCCCTAAAACCTTTCCTTTTGGATGCAGATGCCAGTGACCAGTGCATCAAGGTGGTACTCAGCCACATGGAGGGGTTGGGAGAGAAAATAGCGCTAGCAGAGGGCTAATCTGGCAGAAACACAATTACTGTCTTACACGCCGGGAGCTGTTGCCCGTGGTTGAGGCAACTAAGCACTTAAGGCCCTACTTATATTGTCAGAAATTCCCTCTCCATAATGACCACTCCTTGCTCCACTGGTTACTGAGTTTTAAATCGCCGAAGGCCAGCTGGCCAGATGGCAAAAGCGTCAAGGGCGGCGGACATAACAGTGATGGTGAACACTTGGATCCCACAATGCTGGCAGAAGAGCAGCGAGCAGACCCTTTCATCGGGCCAGTAGTGGGCTTTTTGATTGGGGAATCATGACCGCTTTATATGCTGTGATGCATCATGGATAATCTACTGTTTTCATGTCATTTTAGGGAGCCTCAGTAAAATGTAATGTGTATGATATGCTTGCAATTTTTTGGCAGGTGTTTTAATATAAAACGAAATGTAATCAAGCCAAGCAGTTTAGGTTTAAGGGCCTTGGTCAAGGGCCCAACAGAGGCAGCTTGGCAAAGTCAGTCCAATAGTCCAGATGCTACTTAAAACATGGCCACCACTGCCAAGAATAATAAACGCACTATAAAAGTACCTGTGTGAATAGATTGTTACATTTATAATGCACATTACTTCCAATTAATTCTTAAATGTTGGATATTTTTGTTGAACAAGTGCTAAAGGATTGTGAAAACACCAGATCTGTCGCTTATTATAGCTTTGAATAACTATAAATGTATAACCCTAGTGAGCTACAATATTTAAAAGGTCTTTAAAAAGGTTGATTGATCTAGAATAGAATAGAAATGTCTTAATTTGTGATATATACATATACAAGTGTAAAGTACACCAAACTTCTTTCTTTGCATATCCCAACTTGTTTGGAGGCTGGGGTCAGAGAGAAGGTCGGCCATTGCATGGTGCCCCTGGAGCAGACAGGGTTAAGGGTAGTGCTCAAGGGCCCAACAGTGGCTGCATGGCAGAGCTGGGACTCTCTCTAGACTCTCAATCTTTCGATTGATAGCCCAAAGCTCTACCCACTAGGCTACCACTGTCCTGTGGTTCGGGTTTACAGACCAGATCCTATTAAATGTTCACCTATAATTTAGTGTAGACTAGAGTGATGATCAATGACCCTTGTTCTAAACTGGCCTCTGTAACAACTTGAAGCAACCACTAGATCAACTTTTTACTGGAGTACCAGAGATTGGAGCCAGATTTTGTTTTACCAAATACACTGATCAGCCATAACATTAAAACCACCCCCTTGTTCCTACACTCACTGTCCATTTTATCAGCTCCACTTACCATATGGAAGCACTTTGAAGTTCTACAATTACTGACTGTAGTCCATCTGTTTTTCTACATACTTTTTAAGCCTGCTTTTACCCTGTTCTTCAATGGTCAGGACCCCCACAGGACCACCACAGAGCAGACATTATTTAGGTGGTGGATGATTCCCAGCACTGCAGTGACAATGACATGGTGGTGGTGTGTTAGTGTGTGTTGTGCTGTTGTTAGTTTTTAAATACCGTGTCCTCTCACTGTCCACTCTATTAGACACTCCTATCTAGTTGGTCCACCTTGTAGATGTTTGAGTTGGTCATCTTCTAGACCTTCATCAGTGGTCACAAGACGCTGCCTACGGGCGCTGTTGGTTGGATATATTTTTGGTTGGTGGACTATTCTCAGTTCAGCAGTGACAGTGAGGTGACTCCATCAGTGCTGCTGTGTGTGATCTACTCATACCAGCACAACACACACTAACACACCACCACCATGTCAGTGTTACTGCAGTAATGATCCACCACCCAAATAATACCTGCTCTGTAGTGGTCCTGGGAGAGTCCTGACCATTGAAGTGCTTCTATATGGTAAGTGAAGCCGATAAAATAGACAATGTGTCTAGAAACAAGGAGGTGGTTTTAATGTTATGGCTGATCGATGTATATCAGAATGCATTTTTAAGTGGACTGGGTGCCGATCTGTTGAGGGACATTAGATGCTCACTCATTCACTGACTAACTTGCTCATTCACTTATATTTAAGGACATGTATTAGTGTTCAATCCAATTTTGTATATTTTCTCAGAGTTGATGCCAACTGGTGCAATAAACCCTTGGGCCCTCAAAGACCATGCTACATTTTAACACACACACACACACACACACACACACAAATAATGATAACCATGTTTGAGTTGATTCTTCATAACAAACATCCCTCTAGCTTGGCAGTTGAATTCTTCATGAATCACCATGTCTTCCTGAGTTGGCAGATCCATTATTTAGGCTACCTGTGATGTGTTGAAGCTGTTGTCAATAATAAATAACAGAAAGCAGAGTCGTGGAGTACGGTTAGGCTAAAGACACATGAGGGACTCTCCACCCCAAAAATTTCCTTGAAAGAAGATGGATTTGGTCCTCGGGGTTGGTTTGTCCCTTTCGTGTATTTCTTCAGGGCTCCCTGCAAACATACTGGCTCCACACTGAGGTCTAGTAGTCTGGGTTAGTGCTATTGATCTGCACAGCACAGAGGAAAGAGGAAAAATGCACAGAGGAAAAATGCAAGGACTGTCCAGCTATATCAAACAAATTGGTTTATTTATACTGTAAAACCAAAACCCCATTAAACATGACCTGAAGGTTGCCAAATTCTCACCATTGATTAAGACAGAGCTACAGATGATCTGCCCTGAATTTAGACAGGCAGAGCTTATAGAAACACATCCAAGTGATTGAAGTAGTTGAAGTACCACTAGACAGTGGTAGCCTAGTGGGTAGAGCTTTGGGCTATCAACTGAAAGGTTGAGAGTTTGAATCTCAGCTCTGCCATGCAGCCATTGTTGGGCCCTTAAGCAAGGCCCTTAACCTTCTCTGCTCCAGCAGTGCCATACGATGACTTACCTTGCGCTCTGACCCAGCTTCCAAACAAGCTGAGATATGCAAAGAAAGAACTTCGTTGTACTCTACATCTGTATACACCGATCATCCATAACATTAAAACTGTTTCTACACTCACTGTCTAATTTATCAGCTCCACTTACCATATAGAAGCACTTTTTAGTTCTACAATTACTGACTGTAGTCCATCTGTTTCTCTACATACTTTTTTAGCCTGCTTTCTTTAATGCTCAGGACCCCCAGGACCACTACAGAGTAGGTGGTGGATCATTCTCAGCACTGCAGTGACACTGACATGATGATGGTGTGTTAGTGTGTGTCGTGCTGTCATGAGTGGATAAGACACAGCGATGCTAATGGAGTTTTAAAAAACCTCACTGTCACTCTTGGACTGAGAATAGTCCACCAACCAAAAACATCCAGCCAACAGCGCCCTGTGGGCAGCGTCCTGTGACCACTGAAGAAGGTCTAGAAGATGACCAACTCAAACAGCAGCAATAGATGAGCGATCGTCTCTGACTTTACATCTACAAGGTGGACCAACTAGGTAGGGGTGTCTAATAGAGCGGACAGTGAGTGGACACGGTAATTAAAAACTCCAGCAGCGCTGCTGTGTCTGATCCACTCATACCAGCACAACACACACTAACACATCACCACCATGTCAGTGTCACTACTGTGCTGAGAATGATCCACCACCTAAATAATATCTGCTCTGTGTTGGTCCTGACTATTGAAGTACAGCATGAAAGGGGGCTAACAAAGCATGCAGAGAAACAGATGCACTACAGTCAGTAGTTGTAGAACTACAAAGTGCCTCTATATGGTAAGTGGAGCTGATAAAATGGACAGTGAGTGTAGAAACAAGGAGGTGGTTTTAATGTTAAGGCTGATCTGTGTAAGTATATATGACACATAAAGGCATTATACTCTATTCTAAGTGGAGCTTCTACAAAATATTGAATTTAGAAGTCTGAATACTTCTAAATCTCATTACCCACATGCATCACTGAACTCATCCCCACGCTGGCTAAAAATAGATGTTGTTATTTAGAGAAACAATCAGGCATGTCTGCAGAATTTGCACCAGTTGTTTACTTGTCATATGGATTTTTGGTTTTAAATCAATATTTTCTAAATGTATTTCCTCTCTTCCAGAATGAGATTGCATGAAATGCTATTTAAAGAACTGGATGGCTTTTTATTTTCTTTATTTTTTTGGGAGGGAGTGGTGGGGGCTTGAGACATTTCCCTGCCAGGTTGATCTCAAATCAGAACAGAAGAGCAGTATTATGGCACTGGCACAGATCTGTAGTTCAAAGACAGATGGTAGGCAGATGTCAATGAAAATTCCCCAGAAATGGGAAAAAAAAAATCTCTTTCCAGGGGTCGTGCCATTCCTCGGTGTTAACACATCGACTTACCAACCTGTGGACTCGGGGCCAGGGTTTAGCAAGCCCCTTAGGTAATGCCACTCTCTGAAATTGGATTATTAATCTGTTTAGGAATTAGATCTGTTTGACTTGTTCTGCTTATCTGTCCAGTTTAACTGCTGTTTTTTGTATGTTAATTGTTAAACAATTATAATTTTTAAATCTTTGATAAAAAAGTAATAATAATAATAATAATATGAAAAATATGAATAATAATAATAATATTATTTTTAATAATAATCAATTATTTTAACAAAGTAACTCTAGCTACTTTGTTGAGAGGTGGTAATGCCAGCCTAATGCATCACTAGTGAATGCATGGTACTGTTAATTATTACTACTGATTAAATATGAGAAAATGTTATTATTATTATTTTTATTATTATTGTTTTGTTATTATTATTGTTTTTATTATTATTATTATTATTAATATTATTATCATTATTGTTATTATTCTTCTTTATATTAATATTATTATTATTATTATTATTAATATTATTATTATTGTTATTATAATTATTATTGTTGTTGTTTTGTTATTATTATTATTATTATTATTATTATAAATAATCTCTTCAGTAATTGGGACACCTATGAATAACATGGTAACTGTAACATCAAGTAGATATAAAATCTAAAGGGAAATGTAAGTGCTCAAATGTAGTGAATTCTTTACGACACTTTTTTTTAAATGTTTTTCAAATTAATATTCCTAGGTGAGCAGGAGTTCTTTAAAAATCAGGTCTTTGTAGCACTAACTACACAGTTCTGAAAGAAAAACAAAACCAGGTTATACTTATAAAATGTCAGCTATCACCTTGGGTCCCTACCTGGACTGTTAGGCTCAGAAAATCTGAAATGTTAATGTATTTATACCACCTGTAATTATAAGACTGTCTTTGCTTTTTTATTTTTGCTCTTGTTTCCCCCCCCAATGAAAAGACTTACATTGTGCTGTGTTTGACAGATTGCCTTTGCAGTAGTTTAGGTTCTATTTTTCTTTCTAGCTGTGGGCCAGGCTGAGCACCAGTTCTTTACCCAGGCTATAAAACTAAAAAAGGGAAAACAAATGTATGCATTCATACCATTTCAATTGTACGACTATCTTTACATAAATAAATAAATATTGTACAGCATGGCTCCGTGTAAAATGCATTAGCTTTGCATTTTGCATTTTTGCATTTCTGTCCAGCTGTGGGCCAGGCTCCAGCTCCCTGCCTGGGTGGTAAGACAAGAGTGAGAGCTCACTTCTTACATGGGCTGAAGGATTAAAAAATTGGATATTTTATGTATTCATACTATGTTATCTGTAAGACTGCCTCCAGAATGAATTAAATAATACTGTATAGTGCTGTATATCATACATAAGCTTCTTTCCAGCTGTAGAATAAAAACACTAAAAAAATTAAAAAAAATAATACTGCATGACTGTTGAATAATTTACAAAGATAAATAATGTGTATATTTGTGAAGCCTACCAGTATGTTAGAACTGTCCATAGAACAAATCAAAATCAAGAAGCACCTACATTTAGTGCACAAAATAGGAGAGTATCTTGAAGCTTGCTTAAGGACCCAGCAATGGAAGTATGGCAGTGATGGGGCTCATACCAGTGACCTATTGATTACTAGTCTTGTACCTTAACCACTAAGCTACATCACCCTAGTAGTGCTGGCTATAAAGCTGCCAAAGCACACTGGTCATAATGGTTGGGGTATAAATACATTTTTTAAACACTATAACAAAGAATCTTGTTCTGGGAGAGGGAACTGGTCACCTCCCAAATGTTTACTTCCATTGTTGTTATCCAATGTCTTGCCCACGTGCACACCCAGCTGTTTCTTAGCCCATATGTGGATCTGTATAAGCCAGGGAAAGCAGAGAACACGCACTGACAGTGGTTTGATGAGGTGAATCATGCAACCACTGTTTTAGAAACTCCACAGTCATGCTGTCATCTCGGCTGATAGATTAATGGGTTCGGATCAGGTATCACTCACGGGTTTGACAGTTTTACTTGAAATAAAAGCTCGCAAGCATAATTAGGTCTTGCCTCATATCTACCTGGCTCACTGCCTAGCAGTATGAGCTCAATCCTTTATTCTTAAGCGAGACGGTGTTAAATCATTCATTCATTCATTCTTTGTCTATATTCACAGAATTGCAATGTGTTTAAAGCCGGATACTTGTCTCAAGACTGGAATACATGCTGGACAGGCCACCAGTCCATACATTTGGACAGTTTGTACTAGCCAGCACAGCTCCGCAGGACACTGGGCTAACAGTTTGGCCAAGGCACCATGCAAAATCTGGCAGTTTGCAAGCTAGACCATTTTGTCCAACATCATTGCCTGACCTTTCAAATGCTGTTTTAACAAAGTAGACTGTTATGAAAAAATGTGATATTATGTTTGATATCACCTGAATATTAGTATTTTGCTGCTCGTGCATTAGTATGATGATATTATGATGATATTAGTATGATTAGTAGAGATGGGGACTCGAGCACGTAAGTCGCACACACAGCGACTTCAGACTCGACTCGGACTCATCTCAAATGACTCGGACTCGACTTGTGACTCGCAAAAAATTACTTTTTAGCAACTAAAAAAGGGAAAAACTAAAATATATGTATATATATACAGTGGGGCCAAAAAGTATTTAGTCAGCCACTGATTGTGCAGGTTCTCCTACTTAGAAAGATGAGAGAGGTCTGTAATTTTCATCATAGGTACACTTCAACTATGAGAGACAAAATGAGAAAAAAAATCCAGGAAATCACATTGTAGGATTTTTAAAGAATTTATTTGTAAATTATGGTGGAAAATAAGTATTTGGTCAATAACAAAAGTTCAACTCAATACTTTGTAACATAACCTTTGTTGGCAATGACAGAGATCAAACGTTTCCTGTAAGTCTTCACCAGGTTTGCACACACTGTAGCTGGTATTTTGGCCCATTACTCCATGCAGATCTCCTCTAGAGCAGTGATGTTTTGGTGCTGTCGCTGGGCAACACGGACTCCAAAAATTTTTTATGGGGTTGCGGTCTGGAGACTGGTTAGGCCACTCCAGGACCTTGAAATGCTTTTTACGGAGCCACTCCTTCGTTGCCCGAGCGGTGTGTTTGGGATCATTGTCATGCTCATTGTCATGCTGGAAGACCCAGCCACGTTCCATCTTCAATGCTCTCACTGATGGAAGGAGGTTTGGGCTTCAAATCTCACGATACATGGCCCCGTTCATTCTTCCCTAACACGGATCAGTCGTCCTGTCCCCTTTGCAGAAAAACAGCCCCAAAGCATGATGTTTCCACCCCCATGCTTCACAGTAGGTATGGTGTTCTTGGGTTCTTCTTCTTCCTCCAAACACGATGAGTTGAGTTTTTACCAAAAAGTTCCATTTTGGTTTCATCTGACCACATGATATTCTCCCAATCCTCTTTTGGATTATCCATAAGCTCTCTGGCAAACTTCAGATGGGCCTGGACATGTACTGGCTTAAGCAGGGGGACACGCCTGGCACTGCAGGATTTGAGTCCCTCTCGGCATAGTGTGTTACTGATGGTAGCCTTTGTTACTTTGGTCCCAGCTCTCTGCAGGTCATTTATCAGGTCCCTCCGTGTAGTTCTGGGATTTTTGCTCACCGTTCTCATGATCATTTTGATCCACGGGATGAGATCTTGACCCCAAGGAAGATTATCAATGGTCTTGTATGTCTTCCATTTTCTTACAATTGCTCCCACAGTTGATTTATTCACACCAACCTGCTTGCCTATTGTAGATTCACTCTTCCCAGCCTGGTGCAGGTCTACAGTTTTCTTCCTGGTGTCCTTCGACAGCTCTTTGGTCTTGGCCATGGTTGAGTTTGGAGTCTGACTGTTTGAGGCTGTGGACAGGTGTCTTTTATACAGATAACGATGTCAAACAGGTGCCATTAATACAGGTAACGAGTGGAGGACAGAAGAGCTTCTTAAAGAAGAAGTTACAGGTCTGTGAGAGCCAGAAATCTTACTTGTTTGTTATTGACCAAATACTTATTTTCCACCATCATTTACAAATAAATTCTTTAAAAATCCTACAATGTGATTTCCTGGATTTTTTTTCTCATTTTGTCTCTCATAGTTGAAGTGTACCTATGATGAAAATTACAGACCTCTCTCATCTTTCTAAGTAGGAGAACCTGCACCATCAGTGGCTGACTAAATACTTTTTGACCCCACTGTATATATATACAGTGTATCACAAAAGTGAGTACACCCCTCACATTTCTGCAGATATTTAAGTATATCTTTTCATGGGACAACACTGACAAAATGACACTTTGACACAATGAAAAGTAGTCTGTGTGCAGCTTATATAACAGTGTAAATTTATTCTTCCCTCAAAATAACTCAATATACAGCCATTAATGTCTAAACCACCGGCAACAAAAGTGAGTACACCCCTTAGTGAAAGTTCCTGAAGTGTCAATATTTTGTGTGGCCACCATTATTTCCCAGAACTGCCTTAACTCTCCTGGGCATGGAGTTTACCAGAGCTTCACAGGTTGCCACTGGAATGCTTTTCCACTCCTCCATGACGACATCACGGAGCTGGCGGATATTCGAGACTTTGCGCTCCTCCACCTTCCGCTTGAGGATGCCCCAAAGATGTTCTATTGGGTTTAGGTCTGGAGACATGCTTGGCCAGTCCATCACCTTTACGTTCAGCCTCTTCATTAAAGCAGTGGTCGTCTTAGAGGTGTGTTTGGGGTCATTATCATGCTGGAACACTGCCCTGCGACCCAGTTTCCGGAGGTAGGGGATCATGCTCTGCTTCAGTATTTCACAGTACATATTGGAGTTCATGTGTCCCTCAATGAAATGTAACTCCCCAACACCTGCTGCACTCATGCAGCCCCAGACCATGGCATTCCCAGCACCATGCTTGACTGTAGGCATGACACACTTATCTTTGTACTCCTCACCTGATTGCCGCCACACATGCTTGAGACCATCTGAACCAAACAAATTAATCTTGGTCTCATCAGACCATAGGACATGGTTCCAGTAATCCATGTCCTTTGTTGACATGTCTTCAGCAAACTGTTTGCAGGCTTTCTTGTGTAGAGACTTCAGAAGAGGCTTCCTTCTGGGGTGACAGCCATGCAGACCAATTTGATGTAGTGTGCGGCGTATGGTCTGAGCACTGACAGGCTGACCCCCCACCTTTTCAATCTCTGCAGCAATGCTGACAGCACTCCTGCGCCTATCTTTCAAAGACAGCAGTTGGATGTGACGCTGAGCACGTGCACTCAGCTTCTTTGGACGTCCAACGCGAGGTCTGTTCTGAGTGGACCCTGCTCTTTTAAAACGCTGGATGATCTTGGCCACTGTGCTGCAGCTCAGTTTCAGGGTGTTGGCAATCTTCTTGTAGCCTTGGCCATCTTCATGTAGCGCAACAATTCGTCTTTTAAGATCCTCAGAGAGTTCTTTGCCATGAGGTGCCATATTGGAACTTTCAGTGACCAGTATGAGAGAGTGTGAGAGCTGTACTACAAAATTGAACACACCTGCTCCCTATGCACACCTGAGACCTAGTAACACTAACAAATCACATGACATTTTGGAGGGAAAATGACAAGCAGTGCTCAATTTGGACATTTAGGGGTGTAGTCTCTTAGGGGTGTACTCACTTTTGTTGCCGGTGGTTTAGACATTAATGGCTGTATATTGAGTTATTTTGAGGGAAGAATAAATTTACACTGTTATATAAGCTGCACACAGACTACTTTTCATTGTGTCAAAGTGTCATTTTGCCAGTGTTGTCCCATGAAAAGATATACTTAAATATCTGCAGAAATGTGAGGGGTGTACTCACTTCTAATCACTAATCGCGATTAATCTCAGAATTTCATATAGTTAATCGCGATTAATCGCATTAAAAAAAATCTGTGTAAATGTTATAGAAAACAAGGATTTTTAAGTGAAATGTTACAATTAAAATGGTGAACACATTTTATGCTAAATGTACTGATGTTAAAAACTGCTGGGACAAGAGAAAACTGTAAGGGAGTTTTATTCACTCACATACTAGGCAGTAAATGTCAGATTGTAGGTTAGAATTTCTCCATCAGCAAACATTGTAGATCAGCGGTGCTTTAGGTGGGATAAGGCGTAGTTATTGTATCAGACTTGTCTGTGGTTGTATCGTGACGATGGTTTGATGGACGTTTCTACACGAAGTGAGTGTGTTTTGACCCTTTGGGGCTTCCATAGTTCATGAACTAACGTGCTCGACTCAGCTTTCCGGTATTCGGTACAGAAGAAGAAGTTAATTAAGTGTAATAAAGTGTTCTGCTCCCGACAACTTGTGAATATAGCGTGTATTTATTTCTTTATTATGCAAGTGCATCACTACCACGATCGGTTACATTATGTTAACAAACCGCAAATAAAAAACGGTGGCAAGTCCGACATTAAAACGTTTGTTCTACCAGTCAAGTGTCAACATGAACTAGAATTTGCGTTAATGGCACAAATTTTTTTAATCGCGTTAAATTGAGATTGCGTTAATGCGTTATTATCGCGTTAACTTCGACAGCCCTAATATATATATATATTCATATATATATATATATATATATATATATATTCATATATACAGTATATATATATATATATATATATAGTCTATGATCCAACATCATTCTGATCATGTAATTTTCTGCTCTCTAATACCGCTCCGGCCGTTTAAACCGCAACACACACAATGGGTAAATGTTACAGCCAGCTTTCGGCGTAGTGAAGAAGCGTCACTCCCTACTTAAAATGGTGAAATACCCTACGTAGTGCACTTCACAGTAACAGATAATGTGAATGGAACGCTCCTACAGAATTGGCGCTAATGATTGCAAGAACCGCTTTCTGAACCAATCAGACCTTCTGATTGTAATTTTTTTGTAAGAAATGCTGTTATTTGCATGTATTTAGTTTGCAGCGTCACACAGATGATTGTCAATGAAACGCTTGATTGGCTTTCTAACGAGTTCGTGTTTTACTTCACAACCGGGAAAGGTTTGGAGGTTTTTAATTATAAGCACACATTTACAAAATAACAGATTATATTCCTAATGGAACAACACACGGTTATAAATGTAATAGCATCTGGAAGAACATAAGCTAAGGTAAGCAGTATTATGGATTTTTTTTGCTGTGTTTGGGATTTTGGCCGCTGTGCCGTGATTTGCAATGAAAACAAAAAACGTCTTTTAAAAAAAAGTTTAAGCTTTTAACTGGTACCTAGGAAAGTAAAGGCACTAAGTAAAACGGCAAAATACAGTCGCTAATCTGTTGTTTTTATCTGAACTTATATATTATTTGTTAATTTCTACCCTACACTTCCAATATATGTTTTGTGTATATTATATTGACTTGTGACTTGACTTGGACTCTAGCCTAAAGACTCGTGACTTGACTCGGACTCTAGCCTAAAGACTCGTGACTTGACTCGAACTCTAGCCTAAAGACTTATGACTTGACTCGGACTCTAGCCTAAAGACTCATGACTTGACTCGGACTCTAGCCTAAAGACTCATGACTTGACTCGGACTCTAGCCTAAAGACTTATGACTTGACTCGGACTCTAGCCTAAAGACTCGTGACTTGACTTGGACTCTAGCCTAAAGACTCGTGACTCGACTCGGACTCGTATTTTGTGACTTGTGAACATCACTGGTATAAAGTACATTGATAAGCAACTAACTGTCATTAAGGTGTCATAAACATGTCATAAAGCTGTTGCAACTAGATAAGAAACCACAATTAGCACAGAATGGAGGTTCCAAAGTCCAACACCCAATGTTTAGTTTAAAGATAGCGCCATAGCATCTGTTCCTGGTTTGCCTCCAGATACACTGCTGTAAGAACCCACGATCATGCCAATAGATTCTCTAGTTCAGTCAACTGTAATCTTTGTTTTCATTTATCATCTCACCTTATTTTTTCCACGACAAAACACACCAGATAGTCCAAAATCTTGGAAAAGTCTTCCCAGAACAATAAACCAATTGATTACTAATGGAAAGATTTTTGAAAGAAGTTCATGGTTACATGTCCACATTTGGCCATATGATGTGTCAGTGTCATAGTGCAGGATTCAAGAAAAGTGCTAATCAGCATTATAGGTTATTATAGGTGTTATTCATATAGCTCTTTAAACCAAAACTAGCAAAACTTAGTTTATCTTAAATGTATAGTGACACATTTAAACTATTTTGTTCACTTTAATGAAGATTTAAGAAGAGGTTATTTTGCCAGTGAAACAAACAAAAGTCTTAAACGTTTTCCTGTATAATGAACGTACAAACAAGGGTGATTGACAGTCCCACCGGTCCTGAGCTTACCTCGCATTACCTACTGACAGAGATAGGAGAGGCTGAGTGAAGCCGATTATTGCAGAGGACTAGAGCTCAAGTGTTTCGCTTCTACCATGTTTATTCAGCTCTAAAGTGAGGAGCAGATAAGATACACAAATATATGCAAATACACCCACAGATCCGGGGTGTGCTATTTACACAGAATTCCTACATGTGTTGTTTAGATTAGCCACGGTTTTGATAAATCTGTAACTCAAACTACCAATAATTCATTAATGCGTTTAAGCCAGGTGACACCTGATTATTGTTTACAACTGTGGCTGCTTTGTGTTTAATAATTACTTTATTTATTTACAAGCCGTATAGCTTTACAAGGTATGCTACCATAAGGTAAGATATGGTATTGTAGAGTAAGGTGGGGTATGATACTATAACTCAGGGTATGGTACTATAAGGTAGGGTATGGTACTATAAGGTAAGGTATGGTACTGTATAGTAGTGTATGGTAATATAAGGTAGGGTATGATACTATAAGGTAAGGTGGGGTATGATACTATAACTCAAGGTATGGTACTATAAGGTAGGGTATGGTACTATAAGGTAAGGTATGGTACTGTATAGTAGTGTATGGTAATATAAGGTAGGGTATGATACTATAAGGTAAGGTGGGGTATGATACTATAACATAAGGTATGGTACTATAAGGTAGGGTATGGTACTATAAGGTAGGGTATGGTACTGTATAGTAGTGTATGGTAATATAAGGTAGGGCATGGTACTATAACGTAAGGTGGGGTATGATACTATAAGGTAGGGTATGGTACTATAAGGTAGGGTATGGTACTATAAGGTAAGGTATGGTACTGTATAGTAGTGTATGGTAATATAAGGTAGGGCATGGTACTATAAGGTAAGGTGGGGTATGGGACTATACCATAAGGTATGGTACTATAAGGTAGGGTATAGTACTATATGGTAAGGTGGGTATGATACTACAACATAAGGTATGGTACTGTAAGTTACTGTAAGTACTGTGGTACTATACGTTAGGGTATGGTACTAAATGGTAGGGTATAATACTATATCATAAAGTATGGTACTATCAGGTAGGGTATGATACTATAGCATAAGGTATTGTACAGTAAGTTAGGGTATGATACAGTGGCGGCTCTCAGGGGGGGCAATTGTTGCAATGATGGCCAAGGTGACCTGTTCAATGGGTAAATTAAAGCTTAAGTAATTAACATCTTAAGTCATCTGTCAGTTTGCCCTCACAAATAACTTATGAACATGGAGAGAGAGAGCTTTACCATTAATCATAAAATTAAGTAAAGCCTTCACACTAACAATTAAATTCAGTCATCATCAGCATTTGATTTTAGGTGCTAGCTGCTCCAACTAGGGTTGCCAACTTTCAGAACTGGAAATAAGGAACACCCTGGCAGGTTGGTGGAAGGCATAGGGTGGGAGGTGGTATGGCAGGTGTTTACCTGAGCGGGAGCAGGGGGTAAGTGGTTAGGGTTGCACCTATAAAAAATATAACGGGTCTTACATCGTCATAGGAACATTATCAAAATGTTTTATTTAGGCTGTTTAACATTTATTATTTTCATTCTTTATAATAATAGATCAGAACCATATTTTAGGCAAAACAACATAAAGAACATCATGTAACAGTTTTTTCTCAATAGTGTGAACAAAATTTTTACATAATCCATCTTCACACTGACATGCAGCCCCGGTTCTGGACTGCGTTGCTTAGGGGGCAGTGTAGAGCAACTGTATATTTATGCATTTTGCTAGACAAGTGCACTTTGAAGTGTGTACCCTTATTCCCTCCTCTCAGTAGGTTGTTGGAACGCACCCTACTCACTCGCATGTTCTGCGTATCTGCAAGCTGATGCTCCGAATAATAAATCAGTTTTGTTTTAGTTAAAACTGAGTCCTTTCTTTATTCATAGCACTCGACAGGCAGTAAGAAAAGTGCCGGCCCTGCTTGTGTTACTTTACTTTCGCCCTACACACCGTGTTACTAAGACTAAAAGTGAACACTACTTAAAATAATAACCAAACACTTTCTAATTCCCACAGTAGCAGCAGTTTTCTTCTGTTTCATACACATCGCCCCGTCTCAGTCTAATCTGCAGCGTTTCTCTCCCATTGATAAATATACGGAACACCATGTTTAGTTTCCAAATAAGGAACAATTACGTGTGACGCAGGCACGTAAGTGTGAGCCCCTCCGGAAGTCATTCAAAATGCATTACAGCGCCTGAAGTACAAAAAAAAGAGCTTTAACTTGAGTCTATGAGAGCGATCTGGGGCGATTTTTAGTTAGAGTCGAGTCGCCCCAAAAGGGGCGGTACTGTACGGAACACAACTCGACGCTGATTGGACTACGATATTTCGAGGCAAGACAGACTCCAGAACAGTCACAGCTAGTTTAACACTGGTTAAATGTGATAGAAAAATTTATTTCCTTTCGCCCTTTGGTGGTGCGTCACCCGATCGCCCTAATGAATGAGCCGCCCCTGGTATGATACTATAAAATAAGGTATGGTACTATAAGTTAAGGTAAATAAAATGTTATTTCACACTTTATCTTGTTCTTCTCTGAATAGCTAAGTGAGATATATTTTATACTTTTTAACCATGTCCCAGCTTTGATCTGGGATGTATTTAAAGACTTTGTTTGTGGAAGTGGTAGTGGCTCTGCACTGGGTTCCTCAAGGGAATTATGTTGCCCTGGGCTTTCCTGTGCAGAGCAAATAAAAAGCAGCCTATTTCATTGTAGCTCCTGCCTGGATTTTCTTTGCTGTTGTGGTTAAGGAGACAGGAACTGATGGAACTCCAAGGACCTTGGTGTTATACTTCATTGTTTGAGCTCCATGTTTATTAAAGTCTGTGTTTTATTATATAATGTATCACAATATAATAGTAATAATAATAATAATTATTATTATTATTGTTGTTATTACTACTACTACTATTATTATTATTATTACTATTATTATTAATAATGTTATTACTACTACTATTATTATTATTATTCATTGTTATTACTATTATTATTATTACTATTGTTATTATTACTATTTTTATTAGTATTATTATTACTATTACTATTACTATTATTAATGCTATTACTATTATTACTATTGTTATTATTATTATTATTATTATTACTATTATTAATACTATTGTTATTATTATTAATACTACTATTGTTGTTGTTGTTGTTGTTGTTATTATTATTATTACTATTGTTATTATTATTGTTGTTGTTGTTGTTGTTGTTGTTGTTGTTGTTGTTATTATTATTATTATTATTACTATTGTTATTATTATTATTATTATTATTATTAATAATAATAATAAAAAATTATTATAACAGATAATGTGAAACTGAATGAAACCAAAACTGCAGCCATTAACTGACCATTGTGGGAGACCAACGTCAGGACCTAAAACATTCCTGATATACCAGCAACTGGGAATACTGATGGATCCTAACATTAAGCATGGAATATGTTGTGAATGGAATATGTTTATTGATCATTTTTACATTCTGAGCATATCTGCCTTGGCACCCCCATGTATATTGTGATTTCAGCCTTGAATGAAAGTACTGGATCTTAAAAATGACTCAAATAAAGTGCATTGAGTACCTGCACTTTGAAACCTGTGTAATGTGTGCACCGACGGGATACAATAAATGTTGTCAAATGTGTATGTTTGACTTAAATAAATTGGCTTAAATAAGTGGTTGAGTCAGAAGACTGACCCAAATCTGTCATACAGCCTTTACAGTGACGTCAATGGGCTGGAGCTTGTACACTTACAGCTCGACTATACCAGCAGACAGAGGATTAACATGCACTGAACTTATGGCATGTGTTCAAGAAACCCAAAATCTGTTTGTAGTTTATATACACTACATCGTCAAAAGTATGTGGACACCTGACCTTTAGCTTATTTTAGGCTATTGCAGCCTTTGCTGTTTGGGGATTTGAAGTGTGTCTGTGGGAATATGTGCCCATTCTGTCAAAGCAACACTAAGGTCAGACACTGATGTTTAATGAAAAGCCCTTGCTTGTGATCTCTGCAATAATTCATCCTAAGTCATGATGGTACAAAAATGTCCCCAACTGCCAATTTCACATACCTGTTAGGGTGTGGCCAAATACCCAAACTTAAAAATTAAGAGGTGTCCAGATACTTTTAGGATTATAATGTATTTGGATGTTATATTGCACTGAGCATGGGGGTGGCACAAGGTTTAAGGTTTCTTAAAAAGGGTCATCCAATAAATTGTATTCATTGATATACACTGAACAGCCATAATATTAAAACCACCTCCTTGTTTCTGCACTCACTGTCCATTTTATCAGCTCCACTTACCATATAGAAGCACTTTGTACTTCTACAATTACTGACTGTAGTCCATCTGTTTCTCTACATACTTTGTTAGCCCCCTTTCATGCTTTTCTTCAATGGTCAGCACACCCCCACAGGACCATAACAGAGCAGGTATTATTTAGGTGGTGGATGATTCTCAGCACTGCAGTGACACTGACATGGTGGTGGTGTGTTAGTGTGTGTTGTGCTGGTATGAGTGGATCAGACACAGCAATGCTGCTGGAGTTTTTAAATACTGTGTCCACCCACTGTCCACTCTATTAGACACTCCTACCTAGTTGGTCCACCTTGTAGATGTAAAGTCAGAGACGATCGCTCATCTATTGCTATTATTTGAGTTGGTCATCTTCTAGATGCATATGGGGCGCTGTTGGCTGGACATCTTTGGTTAGTGGACTATTCTCAGTCCAGCAGTGACAGTGAGGTGTTTAAAAACTTCAGCAGTCATACCAGCACAACACACACTAACACATCACCACCATGTCAGTATCACTGCAGTGCTGAGAATGATCCACCACCCAAATAATACCTGCTCTGTAGTGGTCCTGGGAGAGTCCTGACCATTAAAGAACAGCATGAAAGGGGGCTAACAAAGCATGCAGAGAAACAGATGGACTACAGTCAGTAATCGGCCTTCCAATTGGTTGCAAAGTTGGAAGCATATAATTTCCTGTATATGGTTGATTTCTTACACCTGTTGGCAACTGCTGTGGCTGAAACAGATGAATTCAATTAGAATGGGTGTCCCAATATTTTTGTTCACATAGTGTATGCTGTGTGTGTATGTGTGTGTGTGTGTGTTTGCATACAGTGCCAGGGGCCATGACCTCTTTAAAGGCAACTTAGTAAGAGATGTGAAGACCATTTAATTTCTGTCAAAGCAAGCGTGCCCTTTACGGTGACATAGGCATCAGAAGGGTGTGAGGGGGATGGTGAAGGAGCAGAACCAAGTCACTCACTGGCACCATATGCTGATTCCCAGGAGGGCAAAAGCCTAGCATGACTGCATGCCAATCAAAACAAGTCCCCTGATGTGCTAAACAGGGACATTTTGGGTTACTTTTTCTGTCAGGCCTGAATCGTCTCTTAATGTTATATTGCTCTGGTTTGCCCAGCATGGATAAGAACAGGGGCTTGTGTCCTGGTACATACGTTAATTAAATAAACATTATTAACCATACCTAAAATCATTGTTTTAAATGTGTGGCACACCTCAGCAATCCAAGACGATTTCAATATCAAACAAACACCTGCCCCGAAAACACACCAGCAATTTTATTAAGAATGCATGGCACAGATGCATTCTTAATACACATTCTGACAGCCCTGTCCACCACCGAGCCGAGTTATTTTCATGAAAAATGCAAGCCGGCTTTAAAATAAAGCTTTCGCGCCTGCAGACATTTCCATTCATTCTTTAACGTGGTTTGCTCTGAAGACCTCACGGGTCATATCTGAGATAAAGCGTTCGGGAGCGCATGAGCCCTCCCTGTGCACTCTGATGTGATTTATTAAGCAGGAGGGAAGGAGTAGATTAGCTCAGTGAGGTCTCTTAGTCTTTTCTCTTTTTCTCACCCCTGAACTAGCAGTGTGGTTTAGCTCTGTGCACCTGCGCGTCATGAAAATAGCATGAAAATTCTTAGATCATAATAGCACTATCTTGTCTAGTTGGGCCACATTTCACGGCAGTCATTAAATAACTCATTAAATCATAAATTAAATGGACGTTACAATACACAGCACAGCCTACCTTAACAGCTCCCTCTCAAAGACAAACATTCTCGTTCATGTTTCCCCCCCCCCCCCCCCCCCAGTTTGACGTCTTGGACATTTTGTCTAAACGATTGCTAGATGCTGAATTTATAAAAGCGTTGCTCATAACTGGTGCGACCATAATTACGACCTCTGCTGGCTGATTAATGGCGCCTAAAGCACGCCACCACTGGACTGTAGAGCAGTGGAGACGTGTTCTCTGGAGTGACGAATCACGCTTCTCCGTCTGGCGATTCCGTGGACGAGTCTGGGTTTGGTGGTTGCCAGGAGAACGGTACTTGTCTGACTGCATTGTGCCAAGTGTAAAGTTTGGTGGAGGGGGGATTATTATTATGGTGTGGGGTTGTTTTTCAGGAGTTGGGCTCGGCCCCTTAGTTCCAATGAAAGGAACTCTTAATGCTTCAGCATACCAAGAGATTTTGGACAATTTCATGCTCCCAACTTTGTGGGAACAGTTTGGGGATGGCCTCTTCCTGTTCCAACATAACTGAACACCAGTGCACAAAGCAAGGTCCGTAAAGACATGGATGAGCAAGTTTGGTGTGGAAGAACTTGAGTCCTGACCTCAACCCGATAGAACACCTTTGGGATGAATTAGAGCGAGGACTGCGACCCAGGCCTTCTCGTCCAACATCAGTGTCTGACCTCACAAATGCGCTTCTGGAAGAATGGTCAAAAATTCTTATAAACACATTCCTAAACCTTGTGGAAAGCCTGCCCAAAAGAGTTGAAGCTGTTATAGCCGCAAAGGGTGGGCCGACATCATATTAAACCCTATGGATTAAGAATGGGATGTCACTCAAGTTCATATGCATGTGAAGGCAGACGAGCGAATACTTTTGGCAATATAGTGTAGTTCTAACCCCACGTTCAGACGGGCAGCGTTTTTTCGACCTCTTGTCACCCAACTTTTGTCATATCACCCTGTGTTCCCTGGAATCATCAGCATCACATGTAGGTGTTCGGTTGCCATGGTTTCACTGACACTACTAAAAAGAAAATATCATGGTAGTGCAGCGTACTTTACTGCCTAGTATCTACAGAGTGATAGAGAAAACTATTTCCCACACAGTTTTAACCACAAATCAGACGTGTTCCTGCTTAAAGTAAAAATCCTGGAGGTGAATCGCTCTTCTCTGTACGTGCACCCAAATTGTGGAACGAGCTTCCTCTGTCTGCCCGAACATCTGAGTCTCTCGCTGTCTTCAAAAGATGATTAAAAACCCACCTTTTTACTAAGCACTTAAGCTGGCATGTACTTACTAATGCTCATTTATTTCTTGCATTAAAAAATAATAATAATAACTTTTGGTTCTAACAGGGTTTTCAGCAGATTTGTTTTCTCTGACTGTTGTTTACTTAAACTAGAGTAAGGTAATGTTCACTATGGAAGAACTTTTGTAAGTCCCTTTGGATAAGAGCATCTGCTAAATGCCAAAAATGTAAATCGCTTGTCTATAAAGTTCATCCTTGCGCAGTGCATCAACATAACGAGAAAACTGCATTTGTTCTAGAAAATGCATTCGCTACTATGTCTATATGTGGAGGTTTTACACCGCGACAGTGTGTTTGTCTTCCATTTCTAGAAGGAACCAAAGACAGAGCATAACGTTTTGGTATCCTCAGTGCCAAAATGTCTTTTAAGTGGGTCATTTGTAGGGTCGCATTGCTGCTAGTCTGAATGTAGGGTAAGAGCAAACAGGGTCTCACAGTATGTACAGGTACACTGTTCCTAATAAAGTGATCTGTGTACTGTGCCGACCAGCCAGTTCGCCGTTATAATAAACAGGAGGGGGGCCATGATGGTCTGGCATCCCATGATGCCCTGCGGCCACAGCCAAAGTATTTTTAGTGCATAAAAAGTGAGTTTTGTGGTTAGAATGGCATTTCGCTTGTAAGTTCAACGGCGACAACGTGACAATGACCCCGTTCTGTTGCACATCTTAAGACGTGTTTGCAGGAAGAATGGGACAGAATAAAAGCTGAAACACTAAATCGCTTGGTCTCCTCGGTGCCAAAACCTTTTTTAACCCTCCTGTCGTGTTCGGGTCAAATCTGACCGATTTACAACTTAAAACACTCATAAATATTGTGTTTTACATCTGATTGCCTCAAGGCCTCATTATATCCTCCACAATATGCACTTGAACATATAAAAGTGATGATCACCTCTTTCATTGAATTTTGAGTGTTTTAGTCAGCCTTGTTACACCTGTGGTGTTCCCGGTCAAAAGTGACCGCCATAGGAAATGAATGGGTATCCAGACTATATTCATCCATCAGACAGAAAACATCCCCATACACACCACCCAAACTCACTCACTCACTCACACATTTCAGACTGAACAATGTCTTTTGCGGGTACACATCTCTTTCCCGCGCTTATGTGCCGATCCTCCCTCGTGAACCAACTTCCTGATGAAACAATGTATCATATCTTGACTAGACTAAACATGTGTCTGTTATGTGAACCCATCTCTTTCCCGTGCTTATGTGCCTATCCCCCACGTGAATTACACGTTAACCACACCTTCCAGAATAATCAATGTATCATCTTCACACAGACCCCATATATATAGCTTGATGTTTGCCTTGCACTCCTTTTACTCTGAGCACAATGAGTAGGCGACTGACCAAGCGGTTATCTGTCGAAGAGGTTCTGGTCCAGGTTTTTGGACATGATGAAGAGGGCACTGAAATTGAACCAGAGATAGAGGAGGATGTCTCGGAAGTGGAAGACAACACAGATTTAGATCCAAACTTTGAGGAGACTGACCAGTCAGATGGGGAGGGAGAGGCACCTGAAGAACAGGCACCTGAGGAGAGATTCCAGTCCAAGAGTGGACACTTGATCTGGTCTTCATCCCCCCAGGACAGAGGAAGTAGAGCAAGAGTGGAAAACATCATAAAGATGACGCCAGGGCCAACACGGTATGCGACATCTCGTGTGGATGACATCAAGTCCAGCTTCCAACTCTTTTTACCAGAGTCCATTGAGGGAATTATACTGGAGATTAAACCTGGAGGGGAAGCGAGTGTTTGGGGACACCTGGAGAGATATCGACCTGGTAGACCTCCAAGCCTACTTAGGTCTGTTGATTTTAGCAGGAGTATATCGCTCAAACAATGAGGCTACAAAAAGTCTGTGGGATGCAGAGTCTGGCAGGCCTATATTCCGGGCAACTACTGTATGTCCTTACAACAGTTTCATGTCCTTTCAAGCTTACTGGTACATACACCTGCAAGCGAATGACAGCCCGCTGGCCTGTGGCACTGTTCCACAACATCCTTGATGTGTCTGCTTACAACGCATATGTAGTGTGGACAGCCATCGACCCAACCTGGAATCAGGGGAAGAGTTTCAAGAGGAGACTTTTCATAGCAGAGCTGGGAAAAGCCTTGGGTGTCACAGGCCACACATGTGCATGAATTCTCTCTCACACACACACACACACACACACACACACACACACACACACACACACACACACACACACACACACACACACACACACACACACACACACACGACTTCATGTTGAGTTTGGTCTTTGGTTTTAAATTTATTTTTTACATTACATGTTCATTTTGTATTTTCACTGCAGTTACTTTATGTCTAATTCTATAAATTCATGTTAAACACTACTTTGAGACATTGATCACAGCTAAAGAATGTTGAATACAAATTTGGTGGTGAAAAATGGTTTTTGTGCTAATTTAAGAGCAGTTAAAACAGACCGGTCAATTTTGACCGGGAACACTAAAGTAAGGGGCGGGAGGTGAACATGACAGGAGGGTTAAGTGGGTCATTTGTAGGGTCGCATTGCTGCTAGTCTGAATGTAGGGTAAGAGCAAACAGGGTCTCACAGTATGTATAGGCACACTGTTCCTAATAAAGTGACCTGTGTACTGTGACCTGTGACCTGCCAGTTCGCCGTTATAATAAACAGGAGGGAGGCCGTAGGGGTCTGGCATCCCATGATGCCCTGCGACCATAGCCATAGTATTTTTAGGGCATACAAAATTGGTTTTTGTGGTTAGAATGGCATGTTTGCGTGTATGTACGAGGGATCTTCAAAAGGTTTCCGCACTTTTATATTTTGGTTGAAAACAGTGAGGGTGGGAGGAGTAGTACTTGGTCGTGTCTGAGATACTGAGAGAGAGCTTATAGTCCAGATTTAGCGCCATCTAATTTCCACCTTTTTGGATTGTTCAAAGAAGCTTTAAGGGGAAGATTTTCATGTGATGATCAGTGGCTACATGCTCAACCCAATTTTTTTTTGCTGATGGCATTAAAAAGTTGGTACGATGCTGGGAAAAAATGCATCGGAAGGTGACTATGTAGAAAAGTGATATCATTTGGTTTTAAATTTCCTAATAAATAGAGTTAGAAAAGTGTGGAAACTTTTTGAAGAACCTTCGTACATAGTTAGTATTTGTTAATGTGTTTTATATTAAATTTGTATGCTACCGTTTTTGTTAAGTGTGTTGCGTTTGATGTGGTGAACCCGTTCTGTGCTTGTTTGAGCATAGCGGGAGTGGTCTGTGTATTCAGATCAAGCCTCTACTTCATGCTTTGTACTGGTTCATAAGCGACTGAATAAAGAGTGCTGCCTCCTGCAGTTTAAAAGAGTAGACATGTCTCGTTCTTCCTCACCATCGCCACAGTATTTTTGCCCACACCATTCAATTCAAAGTCTGGGCTTAGAAGCTAATTAGAATCAGATCTGACCTGGAGAGATGACAGTGACGATGGATCTTTTCTAGAACAAGATCACCTTATTCATAACCTGCATGATTAGTTAATCCCAAGCTGAAAGGTTCTGCTCAGTGATCTGACGTACATTAATGTTCTGCTCTGACATATCAAGATTCAGAAGGAAATGACACTTCCACTCAGTAACACAAGCCCACTTTGCTGGAAGCCTCATTTAGAGAAGGTGACATAACGGCTTTACAGCTCCAGCTGGGTGGAAGTACGAGAGAGGATTGGATGTGGTCTGTTCAGAATGTGGTCTGACACCACAGGAGCCTCAGAGCTCATAATATTAATAATTCTGTTTAATAATTTTCATTAACCGCTTCAGCCAAAGACACTCCAGACAAGGCACCAACCAAGACCAACACAAACATGTTGGATTGGAAGGGATTTGCATATTTCCCCCTCTACAGTGCATAATATCATTAAACCATTGAAGGAATCAGGAAAGGCACAAGCTTAAGCTGAACGTCCGTGATCTTTAATCCCTCAGACGTCACTGCATCAAGAACCGCCACTTAACAATAGCTGATATAACCACATGGGCAAGCTATGTATTGCACTACAATACAGAGTTACATGCACAAATGCCACCTAAAACTTTACTGTGCAAAAAGAAGCCTTATGTTAACCATGTCCAGAAGCGGCATCGACTTCTCTGGGCACGGAGGCATCTAGGATGGACCATCACACAGTGGAAATGTGTATTGTGGTAAGATGAATCAGCATTTCAAGGTCTTTTTTGGGAAAAAAAATGGACGCCGTGTGCTCTGGACCAAAAACGAAAAGGACCATCCAGACTGTTATCAGCAACAAGTCCAAAAGCCAGTGTCTGTCATGGTATGGGGCTGTGTCAGTGCTCTCGGCAAAGGTCATTTACACTTATGTGATGGCAGCATTAATGCAGAAATGTACATTGAGATCTTAGCAACATATGCTGCCTTCAAGACGTCATCTTTTCCAGGGACATCAATGCATTTTTCAACAAGACAATGCAAAACCGCATGCTGCACACATTACAAAGGCATGGCTGCGGAAGAAGAGAGTACGAGTACTGGACTGGCCTGCCTGCAGTCCTGACCTGTCCCCAATAGAGAATTTTGAAAGGAAAAATGTGACAACGACGACCCCGTACTGTTGCACATCTTAAGATGTGTTTGCAATGTTGCCATTCTCTTTCACCACTTAAAAGACGTTAAGGAGACCAAGTGATTTAGTGTTTCATCTTTTATTATTTCCCATTCTACCTGCAAAGTGATAAATGCTTTACTGTCCCAACTTTTTTTGGAATGTGCCTGAAATGCAGGAATGGATGTTTATTAATGAATGAAATGAAGTTGACCAGATAAAACATGAAATATCTCAGGTTCATCCTGTCTGCAATTAAATAAAAGTCAAACATGGGTTATCAATTGGGGTGGCAGGATATTGTCAGTGATCTGGGAGTTATTAAGATTTATTACTAGGTACTGGGTTTGAGACTGATCTCCAGGAATAAATATCAGCTCTGTCTTGCTGGGGTTAAGTTTAAGTTGATGAGCTGTCATCCAGAGTGAGATATCTGCCAGGCATGCTGAGATGTGGGCAGAGACTTGTATCTCTGCAGGAAGGAATGACAGAATAAGCCGAGTATCATCTGCATAGGAGTGGTAATAAGCTATGGAAGGAATGATCTTACCAAGAGAGCGTATGGAGAATAGAAGAGGACCAAGTACAGAGCCCTGGTGAACACCAGTTAAAAGAGTGCCCTAAGGCTTTAAGGCTATGGCCAATTTCTTTTCATTTGCATGCTTCTAATGTACCCAAAAAAGTGTGTGATCTCAGACAGTGAATTATATACTATAGATCTCAAATTTGAACCCCATCACTACCCGCTGTGCCATCATGCCGCACCCACACAGCAGGAGCAAAAAGTGTTGTTTTTTATGAGCTTGTAGAAACTCCTACATACAAGTTTTTGATGTCGTGATGGAACGTTGAGTCTCTCGTCGAACACAAACTTCACAACCAGTATCCAATTACGGCTGTTCATTTCCCCCGCTGGCCCTGTATTACGCTGGATGGAGCCTGAAGGCTGCTGTGATCCGAGTCCTTTGAATGAACAGGCACTGGAGTAAGTTTTCATTAAATCGCTCTCATCTCCTGCTGTGTTAGAGTTATCAGGAGCAGACCTGAGCAGCATTCGGGAGAATGACAGGAAAATGGAGTGCATTATACACGCTTGCTTTTTTCTCTCAGTTTAACCCAGTTTGTCTGATGAGAGCAAGGAGATATACAAGAACGTAACTTCTCGCTGTCAGTGATTTGTACCCAGTGGCAATGGGACTCTTTTAGAAAAAGTATTTCCAAAACTGACCCATAGATTTCCTCCACTTATCTTCCCTACGACAATTCCTTTGCCACTTGCACCACCTCTTGCATTAAAACCACCTCCTTGTTTCTACACACATTGTCCATTTTATCGGCTTCACTTACCATATAGAAGCACTTTGTAGTTCTACAGTTACTGACTACAGTCCATCTGTTTCTCTGCATGGTTTGTTAGCCCCCTTTTATGCTGTTCCTCAATGGTCAGGACCCCCACAGAGCAGGTATTATGTGGGTGGGGGATCATTCTCAGCACTGCAGTGACACTGACATGGTGGTGGTGTGTTAGTGTGTGTTGTGCTGGTATGAGTGGATCAGACACAGCAATGCTGATGGAGTTTTTAAACACCTCAATGTCACTGATGAACTGAGAATAGTCCACCAACCAAAAATATACCCAGCCAACAGCGCCCCATGGGCAGCGTACTGTGACCACTGATGAAGGTCTGAAAGATGACCAACCTCAAACAGCAGCAATAGATAAGTGATCGTCTCTGACTTTACATCTACAAGGTGGACCAACTAGGTAGGAGTGTCTAATAGAGTAGACAGTGAGTGTACACGGTATTTAAAAACTCCAGCAGCGCTGCTGTGTCTGATCCACTCATACCAGCACAACACACACTACCCAACTACCACCATGTCAGTGTCACTGCAGTGCTGAGAATGATCCACCACCCAAATAATACCTCTTCCCAGCCTGGTGCAGGTCTACAATTTTCTTCCTGGTGTCCTTCGACAGCTCTTTGGTCTTGGCCATGGTTGAGTTTGGAGTCTGACTGTTTGAGGCTGTGGACAGGTGTCTTTTATACAGATAACGAGGTCAAACAGGTGCCATTAATACAGGTAACGAGTGGAGGACAGAAGAGCTTCTTAAAGAAGAAGTTACAGGTCTATGAGAGCCAGAAATCTTGCTTGTTTGTTGTTGACCAAATACTTATTTTCCACCATAATTTACAGATAAATTCTTTAAAAATCCTACAATGTGATTTCCTGGATTTTTCTTTCTCATTTTGTCTCTCATAGTTGAAGTGTACCTATGATGAAAATTACAGACCTCTCTCATCTTTCTAAGTAGGAGAACTTGCACAATCAGTGGCTGACTAAATACTTTTTGGCCCCACTGTATATACTGTATATATCAAAAAGCAATCAGCATGATCTGCTCCACTGTAGCGTGTCGGTTCACCCTCACACACCTTTGTAACCGACGTTCACCTCTTACATCGAGGGCACGTGGTGCTCGGCAGTTTCCACGCCGCTTATTCGCAATGGTGCCATTTGTCCACTCACGATACACTTTTACCACAGCAGCATGCCAACAGTTCACAAACTGCACAGTTTCAGAAATACTGCCATTCTTAGCCCAAAAGCCAATAACCATCTCTTTCTGCATGATAATTGCTATTTTTACTCATGACGGCAACGAGGAATATGTGTGCAGACAGCCTATCACACACCTTGTATACCCACCAAGCCAGCTCAGGAAATAGGTAGGTATATATAGATAGATACTTTATATTTTTATATATCATGCCAGTGGTAGTTGGATGATGTGGATAACTTGTGTTACGTATTAAATTAAATTAAAAATCTAATCAGAAAAGAATCACATGCTTTTTCTCACCACATTATGCATATTGTGTGTGTATGTGTGTAGGAAGACAGAATATAAGAGTGTGTTAACCCTGCAGTGGCAGCACCACTGGGATGTCAAACAGGCAGCTTCTTAGTTCTTTGATGGTAAAGAAGTGAGGAAGAAATTAATTACCATGACACACACACACACACACACACACGCACAGAGAGAGAGACTGACGGAGAGACTAAAAACATCCAACAGCCTCAAAGACCACACACACCTGCACACATGTGAACCCTGACCTGAATTGTCCATGCGTTCATCTGCTCCGAGACCTCCAGAGAAACTCTCTTAGAAACGAGCGCAATACCATATTCAGCGGGTCCTCGTTCGCCCTAGTGTTGCCATGGTTACCGGCGACCGACAGAGGCATTTCAACACACCTAAAGGCTTTGGTTTTAAACTTAATGAAACAAACAAATCAATTCAGATTTGCACAAACGTCTAAGTACAGTGCAGTGAGTTACATGCTATAGACTGGATGTTTCATCTCCTGAACAGTTTTAAATTTTTAAATCATTTCCTTTGAAGAACTAGAATCAGAAAAGCTGATTGATGTTTGACTGACCTGCTCATTTAGAACTAATGGCTTTGAGGACAGTGACTGGACTGGTCTTGCACTTCAATTCTAATACTTCTAATAAGATGTGCCTGTTGCCTGTTGGGTGCTGGCCAGGTTGACAGCACAGAGGTGGGCTAGCACATTAGATCGAACAGTTTCTAACAGTATATACATTCAATTCTATAAAATATTAAATATATTATATTAAAAAAATATGTTTCCAACATTGCAACAACAGTTTTGACTGAGTGTCCACCATGTGGTCACTGTGTATAAAGCCAGCTACATAAAGACATGGCTTGGTAAGTATAGTCTGCGGTCTGGTTGCTTGTGACCTGAAATAAACCCTGACCTCAAGACCACTGAACACCAGTAGGATGAACTGGAGCCTATCTCAGCTTTTCAATGGGTGCAGGGCACACAGTAACACCCTGGACGGGATGCCAGTCCATCGCAGGGCACACACACATACACACACCCATTCACCTATAGAGCAATTCAGTGTCTACAATAAACCTGACTGCATGTTTCTGGACTGTGGGAGGAAACCGGAGCTCCCGGAGGAAACCCACGCAGACACGGGGAGACCCCAGGAGGATAACCCAGGACCTTCTTGCTGTGAGGTGACAGTGCTACCCACCTAGCCACTATGCTGCCCGACTTACACTACTGTGACAGTATATTGTCTAAGCAATTAAAGGTTAAGGGCCTTGCTCAAGGGCCCAACAGTGGCAACCTTTCAGTTGCTAGTCCAGTACCTTAACCACTAGGCTACAACCGCCCTAAAGTGTCTACTAAAATGCCAGTTACGTTTACATTTGCAGCATTTAGCAGAAGCGACCTACAATCATAACTGAATACAATTTGAGCAATTGAAGGGTGAGGGCTTTGCTCAAGGGTTCTACTTGGTGATGGTGGGGTTTGAACCAGCAACCTTATCATTAGAAGTCCAGTACCTTTACTGCTTAGCTACCACTACCTATAAAAAGACCAAATATTACAATCATCACACAAACACGTCCATGTAGTGCAATAGGAAAATAAAAGTAAAATCATTTACTTTATCATTATCATTTACAATATGAATTGCTTATCAGAATATTTGTGATGCATATACATTTATAAATACATACTGAAATATTAACTTTATCCAAATGTCATGTAATGTTTCTGTTGCTTATCAAGTCAAGTCAAGTCACATTTATTTGTACAGCGCTTTTTACAATAGACATTGTCTCAAAGCAACTTTACAGCATCCAGGACCAACAGACCAAAAACCCCTGTTGAGCAAACCAAGGGCGACAGTGGCAAGGAAAAACTCCCTTAAAATTTTGGAAAGAAACCTTGAGAGGAACCAGACTCAGCAGGGACTCCCATCCTTCTTGTCAGTGGTTCTCTCTTGCTACACATCAATGATTTATTTATCCTAATCGGACTGTGGTGTCATGAACTCTTCTTTCAAGGTTGGCCAGTCATGGCCAGACTGCAAGACATTTATAGGAAAACAGATTATTGTGACAGGTTTCATGTATTTGATAGTTGCTGTCACTGTGGTTCAGTAGGGTAAAGTTTAGGGGAGCAGTAAAATTGTCTTATATATTTTATATATTTTAACAACCTACAGCTCAGTCAGAAAGCTGTACATAAATAAAGCTGCACAAACTAAGCAAGCTAATATCTGGTCTCAGGGCTGGACTGGGAACAAAATTCAGCCCTGGACTTTTTTCTTGACCAGCCCACTACAAGCACATCGCGCCACACATATCACCCCCTAATCAAATGTTAGATGATTGATATTAATAGTTTTCATCTATCTTACCACTAAAGTTAATAACTCACTATAATAAAAATTAAAATAATAAAAAAATAACTACAAACAAATATATATATTTCCAACACTTTCCTTTGGGATTAATAGTTCTATCCATTTATCACACACATACAATTTACAATTTCTTAAATAGTTCTATTGGATTTCCCCATCCTGTCTCATTAAATCGCAAGAAATAAAATTAAACCTTTCTTTCATTAAACCTTTAACACTGGTAAATATGCTTTTTTCACACTTTTATTCACACGTGATTCACGTTTGTTCCAAATTAGTGCATTGCTCTGATGAGCAAAGAAATAAATACTTTATATGTTGACAAGGGAAATTAACCATGTGAGCTATGCACATAATCACATCATGTCCTGAACAACTGCATTTTCCTTTCTGTATTATAGAGGACAAGATAGTGTTTACTTTTTCTGAAGAGCAGAGACTAATGGTACCATCTCAAATTATATCCACCGCCCTATGTAGTGCACTATGTTGGACATGACATAATAGAACTTTTACAAAAATTTTCCTTAAAACGGCTGGTTTAAAGCCCCTGATATCCAACAGTAGCTTAGATAACTACTTATGAATCATTCAGTGACTGTTAAAAGAAATGTTTTGTACTGTTAGGAAGTACCCTAAGTAGGGCATAGGCGACATTTGTGATGGGCCCACAGTCTCTTCTTAAACGGCGTTACTAACGAAGCAGAGTCACTGAACACTAACGTTTCCTTTTCTGCTCTTTGGCTATGCTGTAGTTCCTCACTGCCAAACAGGTTGTCCAGTTTCCTGCACTTTTCTGCATCTGATTGCAGCTTTTTCTGTTTTTTATCACGGGCTTTTTCTGCACCTCCTTTACCCTTTTTCGACCATTTCTCTATCTCGCACTCATTCATAGTTTTTGTACTGGTGGTTGTGATTACGGTTTATCCTGGGGGAGGGACATTTCTGTGATTGGCCAATGGACATGCAGTGAGGATACTGTGGTGGGCCAATGCACACTTCAGGATTATTATTCAGGAATATTAAAACAGAATTTATTTTTCACTCCCTCAGCGGCCCACATACAGAGCGGCCCACCGGGAAAACTCCCGACCCTCCCGATGGCCAGTCCATCCCTGTCTGGTCTGCACCAGTGGCGGCTGCTGGTCTTTCAGAGAGGGGAAGCTCATTGTCGGCTTACATCATAAAATTTGTCAATTTATTTATACATAAATTCTGCCCTCCGTTCCTTTTCAAGAAAATGGCCTGAAATGGGTTGCAGTTTGTCTTTCGACTTCACTCGCAAAATCCGTGATGGGACTGAAGCTCCCAGTGATTAAGTGAAGGTGTAGAGATCAAAATAGCTGTCAATCAAAAGCTGTCATTCAGCCTTTCAACTGATCCTCCAATCATCTTGCAGAAGCTCAGCGTCCAGACCCAGACAGTCCAGACAGCTCCATTCACCCAAAGAGACGATCAGCGTCCGGGGGCGGGACAAAATCGTGGCATTTATCCAATGACCGGCGAGTTTCGAAGCAATTAAAAAAACCTCTTCATGCAGGTCCCATTG
This sequence comes from Trichomycterus rosablanca, assembly GCF_030014385.1. Taxonomy (NCBI): domain Eukaryota; kingdom Metazoa; phylum Chordata; class Actinopteri; order Siluriformes; family Trichomycteridae; genus Trichomycterus; species Trichomycterus rosablanca. Next base: position 13,952,704 of record NC_085992.1, read on the forward strand.
AAGTGAATAGACGCTCAGCTTCTGCGGGCAAATGCATTGACGCTCCGGGAATGTATGAGAAGTTCGAGTCAGTCAATATGTGATAAGCAGCTGATTCTGAACGAACTCGTCTTCGAGATGAACGTGTTCTAACGCATTTGTAGTCAATGAAATGTTAACACAACTGTACATATTTGACCATTTAATTTTTGACATTTTAGGGGAAGCTGAGCTTCCCTTGCAGTCTTAGAGAAATCGCCACTGGTCTGCACCTAGTAAAAATAATAATTTAAAAATAAGTAAAACTACTCACTAGGTACTAGAAAACTACCTAAAGAAGCACCACCAGCAAAGGGACTGTCCATATACTTTATATATTTATATGTATTATATTTATATATATTACATCTGGATGTAAATACACCTATATGGCCGTTGGTAGCTGGTTCCCTCCGAAGTTTCCCTCAGGATAGCTGGTGCTCGTACAGCAGTTTTATCCAGTAAAGCTAATGTTTAGAGGCATTGGGGACGAAATGATCTCAACATATTCTCAAACTTTAAATGGGTAAGAAGCCCGGCTTGCTGGGTTGGAGTCGGGCATGGAATGGCACTTTTGGTAAGCAGAACCAGCTCTGCGGGATAAACCGAACACTGGGTTAAGGCACCTGATGCCGACGCTCATCAGACCCCATAGAAGGTGTTGGTTGACCTCTAGCAAACTTTCGCCCGGGTCCCAAATTCACCCCCCAGCACAGTGGGACTCTCCCTGGGCACAGACGGCAGATCCCCTGAGTGAATGGCCATTTTCCAGTGAAATTTCGTCAAAGTCCAAAATTTACCTCAGGGTCACCAGCATCAGAGCGGTTGGACAGGCCCTCTCTCTTCCTGGGCAGGCTGGGCGGATGGCCCGGGTGAATATTTTACCTCCAGCAAACTTTCACCCGGGTCCCAAATTCACCCATGGTGCCCTCCCCAGCACGAGGGCCCCCCTCCCTGGGCACGGGCGGCAGATCCCCTGGGTGAATGGTAGCTCAGTGGTTAAGATACTGGGGAGTAATCATAAGCTTGCTGATTCAATCCCCACTGTCACCAAGTTGCCACGGTTGGACTCCTGAGCAAGGTTCTTAACCCTCAGTTGCATGAATCGTATTCCATCATAACTGTAAGTCGCTTAGGATGAAAGCGTCTGCTAAATGCCACAAAGAATATAGCAGATGTTCACAGTCAAGCAGGCTAGACATCACTATAGCTTGGAAACAGACTCCCCTTCTCAAAAATCAGCATCAAAAGGCTGCCGAAGCCCTCCACATTTAAAACAGTACATTTATGCGTTCCTTGGTTCAAGGGACTTAAGGATTCAGGATTTAAGGACAGAGTATTTTTATTAAATATTGATGTATTCATAAAATTTGCTCAGTAATTAGACTCCATGTAATGAGCTCCGGTTCTAATCTAACACCTTTCCTTTCATCACCTGAATTAGTGAGCAGTGATATATTACAGCCTGAATTCACTTCTACTGATACACCGGAACTTAGATTAATATATGTTTTCGACCACACTGCAATTTCCCCAGGGTGCAAATGATGATTTAGGAAAGTTCTGTGATGGATATAACTATTTACACTGCTGGTGATGCTCCAAGCACTCCGAGAATAAAGGGTAATTAAAACGGAATCATAAAGCAAAGCTAGAAAGAAAAATACGAACTATAGCCAATTACTGTAAACTCGCACTAAAACATCTTCTTTGTTCCTCTTTACAGCCTGTTTAGCACACCGCTGGGGAGGTAAATAAACAAACACAACCTTTAGGAAAACACACTATGTTGCCATCATGTGGACATCATTTTATTGGTGCATTTTCTCCCATTTTTCTCCCAATTTAGCGTAGTCAATTTATCTTCCGCTGCTGGGGGATCCCTGATTGCAGTTGAGGTGGGTATATTGCTGCTCACACCTCCTCCAACCCCTGTGCAGCCCTTAACGGAACCCCTTTTCACCTATGCGCCTCTTTATCTGCCAATCAGGGTCTTTACACAGCGTTTGAAGACCCCACCCACATAGTCCGGTCATCCCTCCCTGACAGAACCATATCTGCTGCAGGCACTGCCAATAGGGAGCCTCTAAATCTAATTTAACGATTGTAACTTAATCCGCCCCTGCACCACCCATGGTCTGGTCGAGAAGTGCCACAGACTCTTAGGTACCCCCGATTCCTCTTTTTTACCCATCAGAGATGGAGTCTCACTGAGAGCCATATTGCGTACAGAGAGTCACACACTGCTGTATTTGAATCATACATCTCTCATGCAGGTCACTTGACCAGCCAGCAGAGGCAGCAACCGCAGCAGCATTTAACTTCCCTCCATCAGGCATGGCTAGTTGTGCCTGTTGGGTGCCCGGCCAGGTCGACAGCACAGAGAGATCAGTGATGGTGGGCTAGCACATTAGATCTAACAGTTTCTAACAGTATATACATTCAATTCTATTCAAATATGAAATAAATTATATAAAACAAATATGTTTTCAACCTTGCAACAACAGTTTTGGGAAGGCTTTTGTCCTTTTCACCACGACTGTGTCGCTGTGTATAAAGCCAGGTACATAAAGACATGGTGTGGTAAGTTTAGTCTGGAAAGTTTGGTCCCTTGTGGCCTGAACTAAACCCGGATCTTAAGACCAATGAGTTCAATTGTGAGCCAGGTCTTTTTGTTCTACATCTTTATGTTTCCTTTTATAACCTACAGTAACCTTAAGAGATAAAACAGCTCTGAATACAAAGAAAACTCCTTCAGGCATTCTTAGAAATATTTTACGTATTGTATCTACACTTTTAGCACTTTGTTAGGGACACTTAGAAATTTATAAGGTACAGTGGTAGCCTAGTGGGTAAGGCTTTGGGCTATCAACTGAAAGGTGAATTCAAATCCCAGCTCTGCCATGCAGCCACTGTTGGGCCCATGAGCAAGGTCTTTAACCATCTCTGCTCCAGGGGCGCCATACTTTCAACCAAGAAATGTCATTGTACTGTACACCTCTATATGTATACACTGATCAGCCATAACATTAAAACCACCTCCTTGTTTCTACACTCACTGTCCATTTTATCAGCTCCACTTATCATATAGAAGCACTTTGTAGTTCTACAATTACTGACTGTAGTCCATCTGTTTTTCTACATACTTTTTTAGCCCCCTTTCACCGTTCTTCAATAGTCAGGACCCCCACAGGACCACTACAGAGCAGGTATTATTTGGGTGGTGGGTCATTCTCAGCACTGCAGTGACAGTGACATGGTGGTGGTGTGTTAGTGTGTGTTGTGCTGGTATGAGTGGATAAGACACAGCAATGCTGATGGAGTTTTTAAACCCCTCACTGTCAATGCTGGACTGAGAATGGTCCACCAATCAAAAAAATCCAGCCAACAGCGCCCCGTGGGCAGCGTCCTGTGACCACTGATGAAGGTCTAGAAGATGACCAACTCAAACAGCAACAATAGATGAGCGATCGTCTCTGACTTTACATCTACAAGGTGGACCAACTAGGTAGGAATGTCTAAAAGAGTGGACAGTGAGTGGACACGGTATTTAAGAATGATCCACCACCCAAATAATACCTGCTCTGTGGTGGTCCTGTGGGGGTTCTGACCATTGAAGAACAGAATGAAAGCAGGCTAAAAAAGTATGTAGAGACTACAGTCAGTAATTGTAGAACTACAAACTGCTTCTATATGGTAAGTGAAGATGATAAAATGGACAGTGAGTGTAGAAACAAGGAGGTGGTTTTAATGCTTTGGCTGATCAGTGTATAAACACACATACATACAGTGTATCACAAAAGTGAGTACACCCCTCACATTTCTGCAAATATTTCATTATATCTTTTCATGGGACAACACTATAGACATGAAACTTGGATATAACTTAGAATAGTCAGTGTACAGCTTGTATAGCAGTGTAGATTTACTGTCTTCTGAAAATAACTCAACACACAGCCATTAATGTCTAAATAGCTGGCAACATAAGTGAGTACACCCCACAGTGAACATGTCCAAATTGTGCCCAAATGTGTCGTTGTCCCTCCCTGGTGTCATGTGTCAAGGTCCCAGATGTGAATGAGGAGCAGGGCTGTTAAATTTGGTGTTTTGGGTACAATTCTCTCATACTGGCCACTGGATATTCAACATGGCACCTCATGGCAAAGAACTCTCTGAGGATGTGAGAAATAGAATTGTTGCTCTCCACAAAGATGGCCTGGGCTATAAGAAGATTGCTAACACCCTGAAACTGAGCTACAACATGGTGGCCAAGGTCATACAGCGGTTTTCCAGGACAGGTTCCACTCGGAACAGGCTTCGCCAGGGTCGACCAAAGAAGTTGAGTCCACGTGGTCGGCGTCATATCCAGAGGTTGGCTTTAAAAAATAGACACATGAGTGCTGCCAGCATTGCTGCAGAGGTTGAAGACGTGGGAGGTCAGCCTGTCAGTGCTCAGACCATACACCGCACACTGCATCAACTCGGTCTGCATGGTCGTCATCGCAGAAGCAAGCTGACGCACAAGAAAGCCAGCAAAAAGTTTGCTGAAAACAAGCAGTCCAAGAACATGGATTACTGGAATGCCCTGTGGTCTGACGAGACCAAGATAAACTTGTTTGGCTCAGATGGTGTCCAGCATGTGTGGTGGCGCCCTGGTGAGAAGTACCATGACAACTGTATCTTGCCTACAGTCAAGCATGGTGGTGGTAGCATCATGGTCTTGGGCTGCATGAGTGTTGCTGGCACTGGGGAGCTGCAGTTCATTGAGGAAAACATGAATTCCAACATGTACTGTGACATTCTGAAACAGAGCATGATCCCCTCCCTTCGAAAACTGGGCCTCATGGCAGTTTTCCAACAGGATAACGACCCCAAACACAACCTCCAAGATGACAACTGCCTTGCTGAGGAAGCTGAAGGTAAAGGTGATGGACTAAACCCAATTAAGCACCTGTGGCGCATCCTCAAGTGGAAGGTGGAGGAGTTCAAGGTGTCTAACATCCACCAGCTCCGTGATGTCATCATGGAGGAGTGGAAGAGGATTCCAGTAGCAACCTGTGCAGCTCTGGTGAATTCCATGCCCAGGAGGGTTAAGGCAGTGCTGGATAATAATGGTGGTCACACAAAATATTGACAATTTGGGCACAATTTGGACATGTTCACTGTGGGGTGTACTCACTTACTGTATGTTGCCAGCCATTTAGACATTAATGGCTGTGTGTTGAGTTATTTTCAGAAGACAGTAAATCTACACTGCTATAAAAGTTGTACACTGACTACTCTATACTACAGTATTATTACTCTATATTACAGTATATTGTCTATGCATTTGAGGGTTAAGGGCCTTGCTCAAGGGTCCAACAGTGACAATCTCGCAGTGGTGGGGCTTGAACCAGCTACCTTTTGATCACTAGTACAGTATCTTAACCACTAGGCTACAACTGCCCTATTATTGGTATAGGGTTGCCTGGCTTGGGTGACTTGTTTAAAGGTATCATTAATGTGAAGGTGTACAGTAGAATTTTAGACACATGCTGCTTTAAATGCGCTGTCTTCCTGGGAAGTGCAGATATTTTTGCTTCCCTGCTTTATGATGCACCAGCAGATGCTCGGATGGCGAGTAATGAAGAAGAATAAACAAAAGACTATATATAGGTAATCTGCTGTCAGATCCATCTGCATATACTGTAGATCTTCCATTAAAGCTAGAGGAACACAAACACACTTTTGTGTCCACTGAGGCGCTTTCTGTTCTCTTTGAACTGATCATCAAATCACATCCAATCTATACACAAATATTAAACCTACTTTGAGCTACTCATTTCACTCCAGTGTCTTTTAGTCTAATCTGATTTATCTGAAGGAGTCACAATGGACAACATATTCACTCATTTAGGTCAGACTGGCATGCATATGCTCATGATTTCATGCATATCACCCCTGATATTTGACAACCCTGGCATGATTAACTGGTGAATTCCTCCACCTGCATTAAAAGGGTTCATAATTTACACCGCACTGTCAGGACTAAATAAGCTATGAAGTCCAAGGGACTGTCTATCAATCTCTGCAATCATATTGTGGCAAGACCTACATAAGGTCAAGGCTATAAAACAATTATGTACAGGTTTTGGGGTTTACAAGATCACAGTGGCCTTAATATTCTTGAAATAGAAAAAGCATGGCACAACCTTGGACCTTCCTACTCCAAACTGGACATCTGTAGGTAAGTGTGTAGTAAAGAAACTAGTAAATAGAATAGAATAGAAAAGCCTTGCTCAAGGGCCCAACAGTGGCTGCATGGCAGAACTGGGATTCGAACTTTCAATCTTTCAGTTGATAGCCCAAAGCCCTACCCACTACACTACCACTGTCCCAAGTTGTAGTGGTCAATAAAAAAAACGTTTTGTAAAAGTCCAAAAAAAAAAAAGCATAAACAAAAGCAAAAAACTGCATAAATTAGGCTGAACTTACAGTGGTCCTTTTAACACAACAATAACTCAAAGCATACAGCCAAAACAACACTTAAGGGACCCAGAAAAGGCCCAGATTTAAATCTCATTTGACATCTTTGTAAGGACCTGAAGATTTACAGATGCTAGCCAAGATCTTCCATGAATAATGGGATAAACTACCCTAATCCAAGTGTGCACAGCTTGTAGAGATGTATCCATGAAGACTTTTGTCTTAAATTAGGATTCTGAATACCTATGGAATTAGGAGATAAAAAGTCGTTAAATAATTTGACTTTGTCATTGTGGGTGTTTAAGTGTACATTAATGGGTAAAAATGACAATTGCATTCTTTGATGTTGGAGGAAAATTAAAACCACCTCCTTGTTTCTACAATCACTGTCAATTTTATCAGCTCCACTTACCATATAGAAGCACTTTGTAGTTCTACAATTACTGACTGTAGTCCATCTGTTTCTCGGCATGCTTTGTTAGCCCCATTTCACGCTGTTCTTTAATTGACACCCACAGGACCACCACAGAGCAGGTATTATTTGGGTGGTGGGTCATTCTCAGCACTGCAATCACACTGACATGGTGGTGGTGTGTTAGTGTGTGTTGTGCTGGTATAAGTGGATAAGACACAGCAATGCTGCTGGAGTTTTTACACACCTCACTGTCAATGCTGGACTGAGAATAGCCCACCAACCAAAAATGTCCAGCCAACAGCGCCCCATGGGCAGCGTCCTGTGACCACTGATGAAGGTCTAGAAGATGACCAACTAAAACAGCAGCAATAGATGATCGATCGTCTCTGACTTTACATCTACAAGGTGGACCAACTAGGTAGGAATGTCTAATAGAGTGGACAGTGAGTGGACACCATATTTAAAAACTCCAGCAGCGCTGCTGTGTCTGATCCACTCATACCAGCACAACACACACTAACACACCACCACCATGTCAGTGTCACTGCAGTGCTGAGAATGATTCACCACCTAAATAATACATGCTTTGTGGTGGTCCTGTAGGGGTCCTGACCATTGAAGAACAGGGTGAAAGCAGGCTAAAAAGATATGTAGAGAAACAAATGGACAACAGTCTGTAATTGTAGAACTACAAAGTGCTTCTATATGGTAAGTGGAGCTGATAAAATGGACAGTGAGTGTAGAAACAAGGAGGTGGTTTTAATGTTATGGCTGATCAGTGTATATATGTGTTGGAGGAACAGGAATTAGTCATTCGGAGCTACTATCTGTGTGTTTAAATTTATTTTTCCAATATTCCATCCAAATAATAAAAGAAAATAACTTGGTCAGATACTCAAGAACCAAACAAACAGATGCCTAAAGCCTCTCCCACCATAGTGTCCTTGTTTAGACATGCTATTGACTGAGATTTGCAAATGATCTTTGTCATCCCACTGTATTGAAGGATAGAAGCTAAAATATCACCCTGGTGAGGAACCGTGAATAGAAGCTAATAAAAGTGATGGACTGAGCTAGAAGCTAGAAGATGTTTTCTACCAAACCACAGGAATGTATGCAGTCACACTGTGTGTGGGTTCACTGTATCTACACGTGTGTTTTATAGCACGCGCCTCTCAGGGTACAGTGATTGGTACCAGACTAAACTTCACAAAGTTTGTTGTTTTACCTCACAGATTTTGAAGAACAACAACAACATTCTGCACTTGTTATGACTGGTGTTTATTTCGAATCAGTAGGAGTCATGGCATGACCTTCTAGAAGTTTGTTGCAGTAGTTCAGTCTGAAGATGGCAGAAGACTTAGCAAGCACCTGGATGGCTTCCAGTGGCAAAAATAGGCATAACATTTTAATATATATGGAAGAAACATGCTAGATCAGATCAGGTTAGCAAAATAAGCTAAAAAGAAATGCTGGCTGGTCATCCAATATAAGGTTTCTTGCATGGGGAACTATGAATTTTGTATGGTAGTGCCATCATCTTACCCTGCTACTACCATATTAATGCCTTTGTCATGTTGAAAATAGTCTGCTGCTCAAAAATATCTGGTCAGTGGTGGTTCCTCTTCAATAGAGGTACATTTAATAGATAGGTACAACCCCAAATCAGAAAAGGTTGGGACAGTATGGAAAATGCAAATAAAAAAAATGCAGTGTTCCTTAAATTTACTTTGACTTTTATTTGATTGCAGACAGTTTGAACTCGAGATATTTAATGTTTTATCTGCTCAACTTCATTTAATTTGTTATTATACCTCTATTCCTGCATTTCTGACCTGTTACACATTCCAAAAAAAAAGTTGGGATGGGGGCAATTTAGGGCTAGTAATGAGGTGAAAAAACTAAATAATGATGTGATTCCAAACAGGTGATTGTAATCATGGTTTGGTACAAAAGCAGCATCCAGGAAAGGCTGAATGAACCTCAAAGAAAGATTGGAAGGGATTTGCATATTTCTCCCTCTACACTGCATAATATCATTAAACAATTTAAGGATTGGGGAGGAATTTCAGTGCGTAAAGGCCAAGGGCACAAGCTTTAGCTGAACACCTGTGATCTTTGATCCCTCAGACAGCACTGCATCAAGAACCGCCACTCAACAATAGCTGATATAACCACATGGGTGAGGGATTAGATAGATAGATAGATAGATAGATAGATAGATAGATAGATAGATAGATAGATAGATAGATAGATAGATAGATAGATAGATAGATAGATAGATAGATAGATAGATAGATAGATAGATAGATAGATAGATAGATAGATAGATAGATAGATAGATAGATAGATTACTTTATTAATCCCAGAGGGAAAGTCAAGTATTACAACAGCTCAAGGTACAATAGAAAAAAGTATTAAGTACATAAAAGACTCAGTTGAAAATTATTAATTAAATAGGCTAAAGGTGCATAAGAAATAATAAGTAAGTATTGTAGTACAATGTTGGTAGAAATAAATATATACGCAATATGTAATATAATAAAAAAAATACAGTGTTTTGGCATTAAATGTCCAGGTGTGCAATGATATAAACAGAGTGACAGATCATGCTTCAAAAGTCTGGTATTAACTTAGTGAGCGATGATGTCTCTGCACAGTGGGGATGAGTTATACAGTAAGATCGCTGTTGGTACAAACGATTTCCTGTATCGTTCCTTCTTACAGCAGAGCTGGATGAGTCTGTTACTGAAGGTGCTCCGCTGTCTGATTAGGAGGTCATGGAGGGGATGTGATGGATTTTCCAGTATGGAAATGAGTTTGTTTACAGTCCTCTTTTCGACAACCGACTCGAAACCTTCCAGTGAGCAGCCTAAGACTGAGCCAGCCTTCCTGATCAGTTTATTCAGTTTTTTTGCATCTCCTGCTCTGATGCTGTCTCCCCAGCACACCGCTGCAAAAAACACAGCACCCGCAACAACAGACTGGTAGAAAATGGTCAGCATCTTGTTGCACACATTAAAGGATCTGAGCTTTCTCAGAAAGTAGAGTCTGCTCATCCCCTTCCTGTACACAGCCTCTGTGTTGGCCTTCCAGTCCAGTCTGTTGTCAAGCCAGACACCCAAGTACTTGTACTTGTCCACCAGTTCAACATTCTGACCCATGATGGTAATAGGGGTGGTCTCTGTCCTCTTCCTTCTAAAGTCCACAGACATCTCCTTAGTTTTGGAGACATTCAGGAGCAGATGGTTCCTAATGCACCACTTGCCAAAGCTGTCCACAAGGTCCCTGTATTCACCTTCCTGACCATCCCTGATACATCTGACCACCACACAATCATCAGAAAATTTCTGAAGGTGGCAGAGGTCTGACCTGTACTGGAAGTCGGTGGTGTACATGGTGAAGAGGAAGGGGGAGAGCACAGTTCCCTGTGGTGCTCCGATGTTACTGACCAGGCGATCAGACTGGTAGGTCCCAAGTTGCACATACTGGGGTCTTCCAGACAGGTAGTCCAAGACCCAGTCGATCATGTCCTTGTCCACCCGCATGTTCTCCATCTTCTCCCCCAGCATGTAAGGTTGGATTGTATTGAATGCACTGGAGAAGTCAAAGAAGGCACTTTGGCAAGTTTACTTTGGCAAACCTTTGTCAAGCACTACAATACAGAGTTACATGCACAAATGCCACTTAAAACTTTACATTGCAAAAAAGAAAGCCTTATGTTAACCATGTCCAGAAGCGGTGTAGACTTCTCTGGGCTCTGAGGCGTCTAGGATGGACCATCACACAGTGGAAACTTGTATTGTGGTCAGAACAAAAAATGCGACAACTCCGTACTGTTGCACATCTTAAGACGTGTTTGCAGGAAGAATGGGACAAAATAAAAGCTGAAACACTAAATCACTTGGTATTCTCAGTGCCAAAAAGTCTATTAAGTGTGGTGAAAAGGAATGGCAACATTACAAAGTGGTAAATGCTTTTTTTGGAATGTGTTGCAGGCCGGTTGTTTATTAATAAATGAAATGAAGTTGACCAGATAAAACATAAAATATATCAGGTTCATCCTGTCTGCAATCAAATAAAAGTCAAAGTAAATGTAAGAAAGTCATGCTGTCCTAACTTTTTCTGATTTGGGGTTGGCTGTTGGGTCTGGTGGATATTGTGGTTGTGGATATTGATTGGCAATTACAGTTAGTAAAAATACACCTACAAAAGTGGGAGGAGCCTACATTTTTATTAATACTCATGATTTTGAAACACTAAGATTTCCAACTAGCTTAGGTCAGGTGTCCATATACATTTGGTAAAAATGCCCCAGTTTTTATCTTCTTCTTCTTATAATTTTATCCTGCTTGCTCTCAACTCCCTGTCTTTGTCAAGACAAAATGGATTAACCACCAGAGCTTGTCCGGGGATGTCTGTGGTAGGGCAGCCTGTTCACCTTTCACTCACAGACACCTACATCCCCCATAAAATCCTCTCTTACACATTATGCACCTCTGTGCCTGCCTGATAGGGTACAGCCTCCTCCAGCTCCTGTCATGCAACACAGCCTCCAGAGACACAGGACTCAGCTCACTGAATCCCAGTTTCTTTTTCACAGCTCACACTGTGTATCCAAGTTTCTTTTTCATCACACTGTGTGTCTGACTATTTTTTATACTAGTACAAATGTCTTTATTATAGAACCTACAGAATCACACCCAGGTTTTTTTTTCAGCCACCATTCTGTCCACTGGTGAAAAAAAATCATAGGGCCACCGCTGATCATGCATGATGTGCTTGTTGAATCATTCCTAGCATAGCTGTGGTACTGCTGGTATGAGTGAATTAGACACAGCAGTCCCAGCACTGAGTTAATAATTGACCTGCAATGAAAAATACTGTATATAGCCACAAGGATTTTCCACAACTGGCAGTGCCTACAGCAGACAAAATTGGCCACTAGTGTGCAGGGTGGAAAAAGACTGGATTTAAAAAAGAGGTGGGGTCTTCGACGTTGTGTAAGGACCCTGGTTACTAGACCAAGGTGCTTGTACAGAAGTAGAGGAATGCGGAGATCAGCACGTGACTCTCAACGCTCAAGATTGGCCTCCCGCACAACTTCATCAAAATATAGGCAAATAAGAAGGGGTCCCCAGCAGAGGAAGACTAATTGGCTACACTAAATTGGGTGAAAGATGCATACATTTTTACATTAACCCCCTGTAACAGTAATTGCAGCAGTCACACTTGAGTGCTGACTAGAATTAAAAACTACCAACTTATTAAAGGTTTCAGTATGCAACCAAAAAGTTAAGTTACAGTAAAAAAATCAACTTAATAAAAAAAGTGGGCAAAAATATGTAGTAGTATTACTATTATTATTGTTATAAGTATTAGTACTATTGCTATTATTATTATTATTATTATTAGTAGTAGTAGTAGTAGTATTAGTAGAATTATTATTACCCTTATTACTATTAGTAGCGGTAGTAGTATTACTATTGTTATAAGTATTAGTACTATTGTTATTACTATAATTATTAGTAGTAGTATTAGTAGTAGTATTGTTATTACCATTATTACTATAAGTAACAGTAATAGTATTACTATTGTTGTTATTGTTTTAAGTATAAGTACTATTGTTATTACTATTATTAGTAGTAGTAGTATTAGTAGTAGTATTGTTATTACCATTATTACTATTAATAGCGGTAGTAGTATTAGTAGCAGTACTATTGTTATTACTATTATTACTATTATTAGTAGTAGTATTACTATTGTTATTATTATAAGTATTAGTACTAGTACTACTGTTATTACTATTAGTAGTAGTAGTAGTATTTTTAGTACTATTGTTATTATTATTAGTAGTAGTAGTAGCAGTAAAAGTACTATTACTATTATAACTATTAGTAGCAGTAGTAGTATTAGTAGCAGTACTATTGTTATTACTATTATTAGTAGTAGTATTACTATTGTTATTACTATTATTACTATTAGTAAAGTTCTACTACTAATACTAATACTACTACTACTAGTAGTGGTAGTAGTATTAGTAGCTGTACTATTGTTATTCATATTATTACCATTAGTAGCAGTAGTAGTATTAGTAGCAGTACTATTGTTATTATTACTATAAGTTGTGGCCACAGTTGTGGGACAGTTGTGGGACAGTTGTGGCCTAGCAATTAAGGTACTGGACTAGTAATCCAAAGGTTGCTGGTTCAAGCCCCACCACTGCCAGGTTGCCCTTGAGCAAGGCCCTTAACCCTCAATTGCTTACACAATGCACTGTCACTGTACTGTAAGTCGCTTTGGATAAAAGCGTCTGCTAAATGCTGAAAATGTAAATGAAAATGTAAAATGTATAAGTAGTATTATTAGTACTATTGTTATAAATGTTACTATTATTATTAGTAGTAGTAGTAGTTTTGGTACTATTGTTATTACTATTATTACTATTAGTTTACTGCATTTTTGACATGACAGATGCTGAAATGTCACTTATAAAATAATGATTTGCTCAGATTTATATTTCTGATTTTTAAGTAATTAGGGACCATTGGGGGTCATTTTCATTTATAAACTTTAAAAACTTAACAACAAAACAAATAAGCTCATCAATAAGCTCTCTTCAAGGCCAAACACATTTACAAACACAATATGTTTATAGATCCAGTTTAAAATGTCGTGTTCTTTGTAAAAGTGAATTTTCATGCTGGAAAGCACCACCTTTAGATAGACAAAAGGTAGACAAGGAAAAAACGCATAAGCATGAGCAACAATAGCTCAGTTTGGCATTTAACCCTTAAGTTGTGTTTGGGTCAAATTTGACCCGTTTTTAAGTTCAGGTATGTAAAAAGTACCCTTTGCTTTTTTGTATTGGAACAAGATTTCATGATATCCTCAGAAACAGCTATTTTAACACAACAAAATAAATGTTCATAATTTTAGTCCATTCTGAATGTCTCTAATAAAAAAGTGACATTTGTGGTGTTATGGGTCAAATATGACCCGGCATAGAATACTGGCTGTTGCGTCTATCACATAAAAGGTGTGGGTTGCTCTGTGGATCAAATATGGCTCAATTTGCCCCACCACACACATACATACACACACACACACACAGACACACAAGCAAGTGGTCCTAGACATGACAAATGGTCTTCAGGGGCACAATATAACATGCGATAATTTCTTCACTTTCTATGACCAAGAACTGCTGAAGAAGAAGCTGACCATGGTGGGAACGGTCAGGAAAAACAAACCTGAGCTTCCTCTTGCACTTCTTGGAACAAAGGACAGGGCACCTCTCTCCTCGAAGTTTGCATTCTTAGAGAGAACCACAATTGTGTCAAACTGTCCAAAAAAACCCCAGAAATGTCATTGTGATGTCCACTCTCCACAAGGATGCTGCTGTGAGACAGTGTTCACATGGATTTAAATACAAACTAAGTTAGCTATGAGGTGAGAAACAAAATTGGATGATAGCTATTGTTTTTGAGTATTTTCAGGCTGATTTAAATCGGGTCAAATTTGACCCGCTAACACTAAAGATGTGGGCAGCTTTCTAACACAATACAAGGGTTAAACAATGTTTTGTTGTTATTAGGAAACCCACTGTATGCCAAGAAAACCTTTCCCACACCATTGCTGTGTGAGCTCTTGACACGAGACAGATTCTTCATACCAGCTGACTTTTTACAATCTTTAACTGTCTAGTTTTCTGTCAGGTTTCTGTTCGTGGCTGACAGGACTGCAAAATGTTGTGATCTTTTTTTTTTTTTTTTTTTTTTGCTGTTATAGCCCATCCGCCTTAAGGATTGATGGGTTGTGCTTTCTGAGATGCCTGCCACAGTTTTAAAAAGCGGCCATTCTCTTTTGGCCTCTTTCACCAACAAGGCATTTCTGCCAACAGATCTTTTGTGTTATTATTGAAGACTAGTAAAATTATAGTGTAGCAGCAGTTTCTGACATTCAGATCAGGCTGACTAGTCACTTGAACCACGTTTTTTTCTTGTAATTTTTTGACAGTGTATGATTTTATACATTGTGTTTCTGTCACATGACTGCATTATAACTGCATTATTATTATAGCAGTAGTAGTAGTAGTACTGTTGTTGTTGTTATTATTATTATTATTAGTAGTAGTAGTAGTAGTAGCAGTAGTAGTAGTACTGTTGTTGTTGTTGTTGTTGTTATTATTATTATTAGTAGTAGTAATAGTAGTACTGTTGATATTATTATTATTAGTAGTAGTAATACTGTTGTTGTTATTATTATTAGTAGTAGAAGCAGTAGTAGTAGTAGTTTTATTAGTAGTAATAGCAGTGGTAGTAGTAGTAGTATGTTAGTATTATGTGTAGTACTATTGTTATTACTATTATAATTATTATTATTATTATTATTAGTAGTAGTAGTAGCAGTAGTAGTAGTACTGTTGTTATTATTATTAGTAGTAGCAGTGGTAGTAGTAGTAGTATGTTAGTATTATGTGTAGTACTATTGTTATTACTATTATAATTATTACTATTATCATTATTAGTAGTAGTAGCAGTAGTAGTAGTAGTAGTTTTTGTATTATGAGTAGTACTATTGTTATTACTATTATAATAATAATAATTATTATTATTATTAGTAGTAGTAGTAGCAGCAGTAGTATTTTAGTATTATAAGTAGTACTATTGTTATTACTACTATACTTATTACTGTTATTATTATTAGTAGTAGTAGCAATAGTAGTAGTAGTAGTAGTATTTTTGTATTATAAGTAGTACTATTGTTATTACTATTTTAATAATAATAATTATTATTATTATTAGTAGTAGTAGTAGTAGTAGTAGTAGTAGTAGCAGTAGTAGTAGTATTTTAGTATTATAAGTAGTAATATTGTTATTACTATTATTATTATTAGTAGTAGTAGTATTTTTAGTATTATGAGTAGTACTATTGTTATTACTATTATAATAATTATTATTAGTAGTAGTAGTAGTATTTTTAGTATTATGAGTAGTACTATTGTTATTACTATTATAATAATTATTATTAGTAGTAGTAGTAGTATTTTTAGTATTATGAGTAGTACTATTGTTATTATTATTATAATAATAATTATTAGTATTAGTAGTAGTAGTACTAGTATTTTTAGTATTATGAGTAGTACTATTGTTAGTACTATTGTTATTATTATTATTATTATTATTAGTAGTAATAGTAGTATAGTAGTAGTTGTAGTATTTTAGTATTATGAGTAGTATTATTGTTATTACTATTATTATTAGTAGTACTATTGTTATTATTATTATTATTATTAGTAGTAGTAGTATTACTATTACTACTATTATAAGTATTAGTACTATTGTTATTACTATTATTATTATTAGTAGTAGTAGTAGTGGTAGTATTAGTAGTAATTTTACATATTTTTAAAGTACGTACACTTTTGGCTCATATATGTATGTAAAAAAATCTCAGAAGACAGAGTTGAAAGGGAGCTGAGATTCATCATATATGACAGATACTGTATTTACAACTGCAGAAGATAAATGGTGAGTTGGAAGACAAAGGGAAAGAAGCCAAACTCCAGCACCACAAAGCAATCACAAAGCAATTTTGGCCTTCAACACTCAATAATTCTGGGCTGGCTAATTTAAAAACTTGAACACAACACACAGTCCCCAGTAGAAACAGCTGGATCACTGATTAAAGATGTGCTCAGCCTGATCTCTGTCTCACACTCAGTAATAATGCATGTTAAGCACAACACGTTTGGGAACTAAATTAATGCCAGGCTGATTTTTTGCATTAGCATACATGAAATGGGCCTGGCTGGAAAAAGCAACCCTGCACTAACAGATAAGGACATTAACGCACCGACCAGCCAAGGTTCTTCACCCTACCATCTCATTAATATTTCCGGTCCGTTCTTTATCTCTTAGCTGAATCATCTGGGGAAAGTGGTACTAACTGCACAATTACCACCCAACTTTCAGTATTGCATCCTTTCTCAGAATAATTTGATTTCAAGGCCATGCTTTAGAGAAAAGCTCCTCACGTCTGTTCCTGGGTAATGACATAGCGGTATGCATTGCTTAGGAAATCTTTATAAGACTGTTATTTGTCTGGCCTTCTAAAACTCCACCATGCACTATTCAGTCTTCGTCTGGCTACTAAGGTGGGATGGCACATGATACACTGATCAGCCATAAGATTAAAACCACCTCCTTGTTTCTATACTCACTGTCCATTTTATCAGCTCTACTTATCATATGGAAGCACATTGTAGTTCAACAATTACTGACTGTAGTCCGTTTATTTCTCTATATACCTTTTTAGCCTGCTTTCACCCTGTTTTTCAGTGGTCAGGACCCCCACAGGACCACCACAGAGCAGGTATTATTTAGGTGGTGGATCATTCTCAGCACTGCAATGACAATGACATGGTGGTGGTGTGTTAGTGTGAGTTGTGCTGAGTGATTAGACACAGCAGCACTGCTGGAGTTTTTTAACACCATGTCCACTTACTGTCCACTCTATTAGACACTCCTACCTGGTAGGTCCACCTTGTAGATGTAAAGTCAGAGACGATCGCTCATCTATTGCTGCTGTTTGAGTTGGTCATCTTCTAGACCTTCATCAGTGGTCACAGGATGCTGCCGAAAGGGCGCTGTTGGCTGGATGTTTTTGGTTGGTGGACTATTCTCAGTCCAGCAGTGACAGTGAGGTGTTTAAAAACTCCATCAGCATTGCTGTGTCTTATCCACTCATACCAGCACAACACACACTAACACACCACCACCATATCAGCTGAGACTGACCCACCACCTAAAAAACACCTGCTCTGTGGTGGTCCTGGGAGAGTCCTGAACAAAGCATGCAGAGAAACAGATGGACTACAGTCAGTAATTGTAGAACTACAAAGTGCTTCTATATGGTAAGTGGAGCTGATAAAATGGACAGTGAGGTGGTTTTAATGTTATGGCTGATCAGTGTATTTAATAGTTCTTACCTGCTAAACAGTGTGTTTTTGTTCATAACAACACACTAATTTATAATATCTATTAAATAATAATTATAATTTACCTTTTACTAAATAATATACTGATAAAAGACATCAGGTAAATACACACTGGCATTAAGTTCTCTCTGCTGCACGCTAGTCTGGATTAATGAGGCGGCTCACTATAGAACATTAAATAATAGAAATAAAGTCTACATTCTTCAACATGATGGTAATTGAGTTTTAATTTCAGCATCTGTGGTTTCAGGCAGGCAGCCAGACATCCTCCATCTTGGCCTGATGAGAGCATTCATTCAGGCAGCAACAGGAAGCATGAGTCTGGCAATTTCTCATAATGTTTACTATATCTCGGTTATCTTTTCTTAATGGATCCAGACGTGATTTCAACAACAACGTTTCCGGGACGTTTTATCTTTTGGTTTGTTTGTCTGAGGGGACTAAATACACAATTACCACCAAACTCAGAAAATCTAATCCTTAGTTGGAATGATAATTATGGACCAAACCTTGGAGAAAAGCTCCTGGTTAATGGCATTTTGGCATAAATGCATGAGGCAGGATAATTTTATACATTAGTTTGAAAACATAATGGTTGGTATCAGTAGAGGTGATGCGTAACGCAATCAGGGTAATTGGATACGACTAGATTAGGGGAGAAACTTGGGGCAAAAATCAGAGAAAAAGGTCAACCAGCTTTGTATAGTTATGTTCATTCATTAATCATCAGTGTTAACAGTTAGATTAATTCACATTCCACATTTTAATGTGAAGATAAATATAAACAAACAAGCCGCTCATGCAATAATTTGATCTCCCTATACAGTGGATGTGTTTACCCAAATTATACATTGTGAAATTAGACTGCTGTTAGCAAACAGTCACTTGTACCTATTTGTGCTTTATGTTATTTAGAGTGCAGATTATTAGCAAGGACTTAATGATGTCCTGTCCGATTAGGAACCAGATAGTGTGAGTTTCACACAGCTTTAAACTCCTGGTTTTGAATCTTGCCATTGGTCACCATCTATTGTGCATCTGCTTTGAATTGGTTTCCACCAGGTTAGCTCCCAAAGCATGCCAGCTGATGGATTGACCGCTTCAGATTCCTGCTGCATGTTAGCAGGTGAATAAGTCTGTTGACCCCCATCCCCCCAGTCTAATTATACACGAATACAAATGCTTGTGTATAATTAAACTAAAAAAAGAAAAACTTAAATCATAGATCGACATTCAAGAGTTGTATTGATGTTATGCAATATTGGACCCTAATTCACAAAATGCAACATAATGACTGGCAAGATAATGAATAATAATTATGTATTCTGCAGTTTAAACTGGCACAATCAGGCAGCGGAAACCTTTCAGCCTGGTGTTATTTACCTACGCCAGCTCAACGATCAGGTCATATTGTAGCAGGATGTCTATGATTTGTTCATAATTATAAAAAATAAATATATTGTTTAGGAAGTAGACTAAATTGACTTTAAATATCTACATCTACAATAAAGCATTTAGTAATTGTGTAAATACAACAAATAAATAAGTGTATTGTTTAAAAAAAAGGAAAAGAAAATATAATATCCACTTGTCATATAGAAGCACTTTGTAGTTCTACAATTACTGACTGTAGTCCATCTGTTTCTCTAAATGCTTTTTTAACCTGCTTTCACCCTGTTCTTCAATGGTCAGGACCCCCACAGGACCACCACAGAGCAGGTATTATTTAGGTGGTGGATCATTCTCAGCACTTCAGTGACACTGACATGGTGGTGGTCTGTTAGTGTGTGTTGTGCTGGTATGAGTGGATCAGACACAGCAGCACTGCTGGAGTTTTTAAACACCTCACTGTCACTGCTAGACTGATAATAGTCCAACAACCAAAAATATATCCAGCCAACAGCGCCCAGTGGGCAGCGTCCTGTGACCACTGATGAAGGTCTAGAAGATGACCAACTCAAACAGGTCTAATAGAGTGGACAGTGAGTGGATATGGTATTTAAATACTCCAGCAGTGCTGCTGTGTCTGATCCACTCATACCAGCACAACACACACTAACACATTGCTGAGAATCATCCACCACCTAAATAATATCTGATCTGTAGTGGTCCTGTGGGGGTCCTGACTGTTGAAGAACAGGGTGAAAGCAAGCTAAAAAGATATGTTGAGAAATAGATGGACTACAATCAATAATTGTAGAACTACAAAGTGCCTGATAACTACAAAGTGGAGCTGATAAAATGGACAGTGAGTGTAGAAACAAGGAGGTGGTTTTAATGTTGTATATATATATATATATACACCTCTTTCTATATTTTTTTGAAAGCTGATAAAGCTGGAATTGTGGCCTGAAGGAATTCTGAGTACCAATGCTACAGTGGAACAAGACAGACACTAAAATTTCTGCCCAGATTGTGTCTGTGTTCTTGAGCTGGCCTGAAGGTTGGTGGCATGTCTCATCATCTGTGGCCTTGCAGCTCGCCCTAGCAGGTGTTTCAGACTGGCCAAAAAACAAATCCAGACTGCCCCCGTCACCACCTGTCCAGTCATGCCTGACCCTTGATCTAACAACTTGCCCCTGAACAGACTGCAAAGATCTGTTTTTACTTCATAGCTTCATGTTAGGATTTATTGGCGTGAAGATCAGCAGCTTAGCATAAATTATTCAGACACACCTAGTGACATGGTTATATCCTCAAGCAAGCTAATGTGTTGGAAATAAACTGGTAATTTCTGGGTTTCTCAAGGTCCAATGGCAAAGGCTTTCTGATTTGCTTCCTTTTAAATCTGATCTTCATCAACATAAGATTAGAGTCACAATCTGCACTTCTGATTGATCAGAATGTAGTTCTGGTCTCTTGGTCCGAACTCTTCTAAATTTCCAAATTATGTTCAGCACAGAAATCCACCAGTGTCTCTGACTTCTCTTATTTGTCATGCCAAGACCACATTTCCCAAGGCCTTCACTTTCTTCTGCATCTTCTCCAACTCCTACATTATAATCACTGGTTACAAGTAGGTTTTGCTTGGGAGTCACATGTTTAAATCTGCGTTAAATCTTGTAGAATTGTTCAATAGCTTCATCTTGTTGGTCAGCAGTTGGTGTATAACACTGGATAATAGTCATATCTCTTGACTTTATGGCTTTGTGGCAAATGTAGCAGATATGACTTTTTGAACTCTATTTGAACTCTTCCAAGTGTATAACCAACTTATGTTCAGCACAGAAATCCACCAGTGTCTCTGACCCCTATCGTTTCTCACACCATGACCACATTTCCCAAGGACTTCACTTTCTTCTGCATCTTCTTCAACTCTTACATTGAAATCACTGGCTAGGGTTTACTTGGGAGTCACATGTTCAAATTGTTCAATATCTTCATCTTGTTGGTCAGCAGTTGGTGCACAACACTGGATAATAATCTCTTGGCCAATATCTCTTGGCTTTGAGGCAAATGTGGCTGATATGACTATGTGAACTCCATTTGAACTCTTTCAAGTGTATCTGCGCCTGTTGTGTAGATGGAATAGTGTATTGGTGTGAACATAACCAACTTATGTTCAGCACAATCGTTTCTTGCATCATGACCATATTTCCCAAGGACTTCACTTTCTTCTGCATCTTATTTGACTCCTACATTGAAATCACTGGTTACGAGTAGGTTTTGCTTGGAAGTCACATGTTCAGTTTCACATTCAGTCTTGTAGAATTGTTCAATACCTTCATCTTGTTGGTCAGCAGTTGGTGCGTAACACTGGATAATAGTCTCTTGGCTAATATCTCTTGACTGTGTGGCAAATGTGGCTGATATGGCTTTTTGAACTCTATTTAAAGTTCTGCTTGGAAGTCTCACATTCAAGTACACGTTCATTCTTGTAGAATTGTTCAATACCTTCATCTTGTTGGTCAGCAGTTGGTGCGTAACACTAGATAATAATAATCATATATCTTGGCTTTGTGGGAAATATGGC
Source organism: Trichomycterus rosablanca (assembly GCF_030014385.1). Lineage (NCBI taxonomy): Eukaryota > Metazoa > Chordata > Actinopteri > Siluriformes > Trichomycteridae > Trichomycterus > Trichomycterus rosablanca. Next base: position 13,974,577 of record NC_085992.1, read on the forward strand.
TTATATAAGTCTGCTACTCACTGGGTTGTAAAATATTGCATATAGCCACTCCATGATGTCTGTAGCCTCTTTGCCTGAGAACAGCACTGTGTCCCAGTGCCTGACCACTTAAGTCTCAGACAACCCATAAATGCTACCAAGTATTGACAACTTGCCATGTAACCCTGAACATTACACTGTCCTATCTTGACACGAAGTCTCATGTATCATCTCTCTCTGTTGCAAACTTTGATGAGCCAGTAGTATAATTTTGATGCCCACCCTCAGGTCTCTCACAGTGGGTACTAAAATAAACTACTGGTAAGAACATATTTTAAATGGCAGTGGATGTTTTTTTTTTTCGATTTTTATTTCCTTTAACCAAAAATATAATATACACTTTGTTATTCCTACAAAACAAGTTAAAATTTGATATATTTTATTTATGTACTGTTTTCTGAGAATATATATATATATATATATATATATATATATATATATATATATATATATATATATATATATATATATATGTATATATATACTGTATATATACAGTATATATATATAGATATATATTTATACACAGGGATGGACTGGCCATCGGGAGGGTCGGGAGTTTTCCCGGTGGGCCGCTCTGTATGTGGGCCGCTGAGGGAGTGAAAAATAAATTCTGTTTTAATATTCCTGAATAATAATCCTGAAGTGTGCATTGGCCCACCACAGTATCCTCACTGCATGTCCATTGGCCAATCACAGAAATGTCCCTCCCCCAGGATAAACCGTAATCACAACCACCAGTACAAAAACTATGAATGAGTGCGAGATAGAGAAATGGTCGAAAAAGGGTAAAGGAGGTGCAGAAAAAGCCCGTGATAAAAAACAGAAAAAGCTGCAAGCAGATGCAGAAAAGTGCAGGAAACTGGACAACCTGTTTGGCAGTGAGGAACTACAGCATAGCCAAAGAGCAGAAAAGGAAAAGTTAGTGTTCAGTGACTCTGCTTCGTTAGTAACGCCGTTTAAGAAGAGACTGTGGGCCCATCACAAATGTCGCCTATGCCCTACTTAGGGTACTTCCTAACAGTACAAAACATTTCTTTTAACAGTCATTGAATGATTAATAAGTAGTTATCTAAGCTACTGTTGGATATCAGGGGCTTTAAACCAGCCGTTTTAAGGACAATTTTTGTAAAAGTTCTATGATGTCATGTCCAACATAGTGCACTACATAGGGCGGTGGATATAATTTGAGATGGTACCATTAGTCTCTGCTCTTCAGAAAAAGTAAACACTATCTTGTCCTCTATAATACAGAAAGGAAAATGCAGTTGTTCAGGACATGATGTGATTATGTGCATAGCTCACATGGTTAATTTCCCTTGTCAACATATAAAGTATTTATTTCTTTGCTCATCAGAGCAATGCACTAATTTGGAACAAACGTGAATCACGTGTGAATAAAAGTGTGAAAAAAGCATATTTACCAGTGTTAAAGGTTTAATGAAAGAAAGGTTTAATTTTATTTCTTGCGATTTAATGAGACAGGATGGGGAAATCCAATAGAACTATTTAAGAAATTGTAAATTGTATGTGTGTGATAGATGGATAGAACTATTAATCCCAAAGGAAAGTGTTGGAAATATATATATTTGTTTGTAGTTCAGTTTGTAGTTGTGGGAGGTCAGCCTGTCAGTGCTCAGACCATACGCCGCACACTGCATCAACTCGGTCTGCATGGTCGTCATCCCAGAAGGAAGCTGACGCACAAGAAAGCCAGCATACAGTTTGCTGAAGACAAGCAGTCCAAGAACATGGATTACTGGAATGCCCTGTGGTCTGACGAGACCAAGATAAACTTGTTTGGCTCAGATGGTGTCCAGCATGTGTGGCGGCGCCCTGGTGAGAAGTACCAAGACAACTGTTTCTTGCCTACAGTCAAGCATGGTGGTGGTAGCATCATGGTCTTGGGCTGCATGAGTGTTGCTGGCACTGGGGAGCTGCAGTTCATTGAGGGAAACATGAATTTCAACATGTACTGTGACATTCTGAAACAGAGCATGATCCCCTCCCTTCGAAAACTGGGCCTCATGGCAGTTTTCCAACACGATAACGACCCCAAACACAACCTCCAAGATGACAACTGCCTTGCTGAGGAAGCTGAAGGTAAAGGTGATGGACTAAACCCAATTGGACTAACCCCTAAGCGCATCCTCAAGTGGAAGGTGGAGGAGTTCAAGGTGTCTAACATCCACCAGCTCCGTGATGTCATCATGGAGGAGTGGAAGAGGATTCCAGTAGCAACCTGTGCAGCTCTGGTGAATTCCATGCCCAGGAGGGTTAAGGCAGTGCTGGATAATAATGGTGGTCACACAAAATATTGACACTTTGGGCACAATTTGGACATGTTCACTGTGGGGTGTACTCACTTATGTTGCCAGCCATTTAGACATTAATGGCTGTGTGTTGAGTTATTTTCAGAAGACAGTAAATCTACACTGCTATACAAGTTGTACACTGACTACTCTAAGTTATATCCAAGTTTCATGTCTATAGTGTTGTCCCATGAAAAGATATAATAAAATATTTGCAGAAATGTGAGGGGTGTACTCACTTTTGTGATACACTGTATATATATAAAACGTTAAAACTTTTGCATCAGTCGAGATATGTGAGTAGGTTTTAAACATGCTGTGCATGCAGTGAAGTGTTTGTGCAGGGAATGATTGATGAAAACTTCTAAAACAAGAAAAAAAAGACACCTCGCTGGCAACAAGAATTGTCTGCAAGTTGTAATATCTGCCAAAGATGGTGTTACTAAGCACTGAATAGAGCTTCGTTTCTCTGAAGGCACATACAATGGATAAAATGTGAACTAAGGATTATGTTGAACACCGCCTGAACCTAAACCACCCGTCCAAGCAGAAGAGCTACGGTTTAAAAGCTTATTACCGCACCCTCTCTGGTGAATCGACAAGCTCGTGTAGATCTGGCGCACAACTGTCATGTTCTGCCTACTGAACCATCAATGTAACAGCTTAATGATTCACTTTTCATTGCCACGGGTCTCATTAATATTCAAACAGCGCTCTGCACCATCTACGCCTTCACATGCTTCACTTCTTTTTAAATGGTTCCTTGTCCGACGGCACACATTCTAATTCACCGTTTATAAATGAGGGCACTTGAGAAATCCCGTTTACCTCGGAAGTGACAAAAGGAAAAGGCAAGGCCCCAGAATGATCTTTTGCTCTTCACACGTTGGGCTCGTGTAGTACAGAATATAACAAGTATTTTAAGGCAAATTAATACATCAATTAAATGTTTGTAATTGGGTGGAATGAGGGGAAAAGTTGTAACCCTGTTGCCAAGATCTTCATAGGGTGAACCCAAGTGTAAACAGAAGAAAAACAAAAATAACTAAGCAGTCTGAAACAGGACTCGAAAACAACAGTAATAAAGATGAGTGCACAATCAGCTATGCTGGTTGGAAGATGCGCCTTAGCCAGAAAACTTGGAAAGCAGAAGGAAAGACTTGAAAATTGGGTGTCTCTAAACCAGCTAATCAGTCCACCGACAAGTTCCAACTTAAAAATGTAAATAGGGGATTTCAAAGATGTGTATCTACTATAGGAAGTCAAGAAGACATAGCAAACATAAGAAACTGAATGGAAAGAAGCTGTGGCCACTGAGGAAAACAAAAACCACTATCTTTACCCACAGACAGAGTGGACTCAGTGCAGAGCTGAGGCTCAGGTTCACTTATAAAGCTATACCCACCAGGTGTTGCAAGCAATGGCTAATGCAAAACAGGTAATGCGCTGAAGTGTAGTTTTCAACAAACCATCAACCTGTTCCCTTTCCTTAGCGGCCAGCTGGTGTGGGCATGGCAGCTTTGGAAATGCTTTCATACACCATGTCATTAGACACATCAACCTTGCAGGAACAGTTTGCAGTTGTACAGTTTAAGACGTTACTCATTTACAGTACCTTGAATATTTTGGTTGACTATTTTTAACCCAACACTGCCAACAAGGTACCTAAAATAATCCAGCAAGGTTTCTAAGCTTGCTAAGAAGCAGCACCACTCATATTATTACTGTGTTTTTACATTCTTGTCACTGCTGTGATGAAACGCTCCACTACTATAATTATATCTTGTGAGTGGTAGTCACTTTTAAAGGATGAACAATAGACAGTGGAAGTCCAATTCCAATATAGGTACCTACAAACTGTAACAATTTTTACCAATAGTTTTACTCTTTAATATCATACCAACACTATATTATAGCATACCGCTGTAAAAATAATTTTGCCTTATTTAGCCTGGCTTTATTTCTGTAACATACAGATACACTCAAGAGGAACTTCCAAAACTAGGGTTAAATAAGCAGGCTAATTAGCCTCCACAGGTGTAACCAGTAATTAGCCTTTAAGCTCATCCCCCAACCATCTCCCTCCTATTACAGACCTGAGCGAATCTACAACCCACCTAACATATACCTCAGCAAAGTTAAACTGCACTACATTACACTATAAAATACCATAACCCTGCACCACTATATATGATACTTTACTATACTATGCTTTACTATAACTACATTACACTATACTATACTACTTCATGCTGTACTACACTATACCACAATATACTAAACAACTAGTATAATAAACAACAGCTGTACAAAAGAACACGTTGCTACATTGCACTATAAAATATCATAATCCTGCACTACAATATATGATACTTTACCACGATACTCCACTATACTACATTACCCTACACTATACTATACTACTCTACACTAAAACATACTATACTACACTATACCACAATTTACTATACTATATCACTATACTATACTGGGGATCGAACCCAGGACCTTCTTGCTGTGAGGCGACAGTGCTACCCACTTAGCCACCGTGCCGCCCAATACTGTACTATACTACACTACAGTTTACTATACTACACCATGGCATACTAAACTATATAATACAATACTGTACTATACTATACTATATGGAGAACCATTTAGCAAGCTCTAAAAAGATCAATTTTGGAAAATAAATCAATAGTAAACAATGAAGTCTTTAATATGTTTGAAAAGATTTTAGTCTTGGGAAAAATAATCCACTCTTTCAGAATGTTCTTCAAAAAGACATTGTTTTATCTAGAACCAATTACCATGTTTTGTTATTTCCTAAAAAACCTATTAGAGCTCAAAAGCACTAAGGAATTATTTTTTCTCGTTTTGCAATCCATAATCCCAAAAAGCCGCAGGAAATCAAAATGCAAGATACCCGGATGCCAACATAACAGCTTCTAATGTTATGTGTGTTTTCTGTATGCAAAGCTGAAAGGCAAATTAAGCTTTAAGTTATCTGGTCTGCTTCTTATTCGCTAAGCTATTGAGTTATTTTCTACTGAGGAAATGACACAAAGCTGGGTGTAGCTTAAATGCTGTGGGGATTTTGGAGTGTGTGGGAATTTATGAGGTCAAGCACTAGCTGACAGACCGTATTTACATGATAACAAAAGTTATGTCTAAAACACCTGTAATTAATCATTTAAGAAAGATGTTTAAAAACATATGGCCATATAGTGTACTTTACCATGGCATGGTTTACCAGGGTTTATATCAAATCATACCACACTAGCTGTGGGGGTGCTTGCGTCCTCTGTACCCAGGAACAGAAAAGTCTGGGCTGACCTTCTCAGCACTACAGGAGTTGTCAAGTGTTGGGCCACCATAAACCACCGGAACAGCTTCAATGAATTACATAGATTTTAAGTTGAGCTGCTGACTCAGAGGTCCAGAAGCTCTGAACTGTGCCCTGTAGGGGCATTTTCATTCTGCTAGAGAACACTTTCTTCTGGATAGCAAGCATGTTGTTCTTAAATTAATCCCCAAAGCATAATATAGCCAAAACACAGCCACTAGACACTCTCGATGCAGGGGTCAAACCTTGAGCATGTCTTGTCCTTTTAATATAAACCACACATGTACTAATTCACTTATCCAGCCATATTACTTTGTTCCACATATCTGTGAATAAGTGGATATAGTTTTGCACCCCTAAACTATCAGATGGTTGTTTCTGATTACATTTATGGCACTTAGTGGATGCTGTTATTCAAAGCAACTCACTCAAGCATTCGAGGGTTAATTAAGGGTCTTGCTCAAGGACCCAACCATGGCAACCTGGTAATGGTGTGAATAGAACCAGTGACCTTTCAATTACTAGTTCAGTACCTTAACTGTTGACCTACCACTGCATTTTTCTACATTCATCTTTGTAACAAGGAGTAATGAAGGCCACCTTGATCCAAAACCAAGGTCAATGAGGCTTTAGACTGGACTTCAAGCTCGCCCAACAAACGTTTACTTTAAATTGTCAAGTTAATGGTCTGCGTTTCGGAGGCAGAGTTTGACCCATTTGTCACAGCAGGAATGCCAGAGTGGATATAAGCAGGAAATGGATCATAACACTAGGTAAATCTTGGCAGTGGTCGGTAAGGGTGTGTAAGATCGGAAGTGTGGGTGTAATGGCTGGAACAGAGACTGTGCATAAACTCAGCAGGCTGATTTACAGCCCCCCTGTAGTGCTAAATGAAGCTTGGCGCTAATGGCTATCGTCCGTATTGTTTTAATGGACCTGCCCACGGAGCATTGGTCAGCAGGTTGGGTGGAGGAGAGTTAACGAAGGGAATACAACAGGAACACCCTGAGTAATATGATTTCCTGAGAGCCAATCAGTGCGAAGACTGCTGAGAATGTGTAGGAAAAAGTAAAAAAGAGAGAGGATGTTAATTCATATATGCCTGTTGGGCATCTTGATCCAAAACCAAGGGCATCAATAGGGGGTTGATTTCTACTTTGCAGCTATAACTCCAAAATTCGGGGAATGCTTCTTGTATTTCAAACCATTAATTTGCTAATGTGTTTTATATAAAGAGGTTAATAGAAAGTGCCTGGTTTGACATTCCAATTTATTCTAAAGATGTTTGTGCAGGCTACTCAAGGCCATCTTACCTTAATTCTCCAAACCACTGGTGTCCACCAACTTATGTTGATTTATTAAGGTCAAACTACTGGAACTAAGGAGCCAAAACAATAAAAAAATAGTCACAGAGCATTTTTCTACCTTCAAGAACCGTATAGTTGGTTCTATGCATTTGTTCTCGTCATCCAACCATGTTTCCCCCAACTGCCATACAGCAAATCATGGTTCACCACTCTTAAAACTATATTTCTGTGGCTTAAAAGTCCAGTTACATTATATTGCCAAAAGTATTTACTCACCCATCCAAATAATTGAAATTAGGTGTTCCAATCACTTCCAAGGCCACAGATGTAAAAAACCAAGCACCTAGGCATGCAGACTGCTTCTACAAACATTTGTGAGCTCAGTGAATTTCTGTGTAGTGCCTTGATAGGATGCCACCTGTGCAACAAGTCCAGTCATGAAATTTCCTCGCTACTAAATATTCCACAGTCAACTGTCAGTGGTATTCTAACAAAGTGGAAGCGATTGGAAACGACAGCAACTCGGGCACAAAGTGGTAGGCCACGTAAAATGACAGAGCGGGGTCAGCGGATGCTGAGGCGCATAGTGCGCAGAGGTCGCCAACTTTCTGGAGTAAATCGCTACAGACCTCCAAACTTCATGTGGCCTTCAGATTAGCTCAAGAACAGTGTGTAGAGAGCTTCATGGAATGGGTTTCCATAGCCGAGCAGCTGCATCCAAGCCTTACATCACCAAGCTCAATGCAAAGCGTCGGATGCAGTGGTGTAAAGCACGCCACCACTGGACTCTAGAGCAGTGGAGACGTGTTCTCTGGAGTGACGAATCACTCTTTTCCGTCTGGCAATCCCATGGACGAGTCTGGGTTTGGTGGTTGCCAGGAGAACGGTACTTGTCTGACTGCATTGTGCCAAGTGTAAAGTTTGGTGGAGGGAGATTATTATTATGGTGTGGGAAGTTAGTTCCAGTGAAAGGAACTCTTAATGCTTCAGCATCCCAAGAGATTTTGGACAATTTCATGCTCCCAAATTTGTGGGAACAGTTTGGGGATGGCCTCTTCCTGTTCCAACATGACTGCGCACCAGTGCACAAAGCAAGGTCCATAAAGACATGGAGAGTCCTGACCTCAACCCGATAGAACACCTTTGGGAAGAATTAGAGCGGAGACTGTGAGCCAGGCCTTCTTGTCCAACATCAGTGTCTGACCTCACAAATGCGATTCTGGAAGAACGGTCAAAAATTCCCATAAACACCCAGAAGAGTTGAAGCTGCTATTGCTGCAAAGGGTGGGCGGACATCATATTAAACCCTATGGATTAAGAATGGAATGTCACTCAAGTTCATATGTGTGTGAAGGCAGGCGAGCGAATACTTTTGGCAATATTGTGTATGTGTGCTTTACCATAATCTAGCTAATGCTTATAATTTGTTATAATCTTATTTCTTATGTACTGTAAATGTTAGCACACTGCTGTGTCATTTTGTGAGCTAAAAGTTAGTCAGGGCTGTTTTAACAAGACAAACATTGAACTGACTGATTAGAATCCTGTTGAAATTTACCCATTGTACTAGCAGTGTTTGCCTAAAGAGATTGCACGGCCATATGGTTGATCTTGCATGCCTGTTAGGGACATCTTCATTTAACAGGAAAAAGAATAAAGTAGTTTTCACTAATCAACTTGATTGTATTTTGTAAATATAAACCTACGTATTTAGAATTTGATGCCTGCGACACACTCCAAAAAGTTGGGAAACATAATGAAGTTTCTAGAATATTCAGGTTATATTCATTCATTCTTTAATTCATTGTCTGTCTGACCACTGTTTCATCCTATTCACAGTTGCCGTAGGTCTGATTCACTGAACAAAAGGCAGGAAACACCCCTGACAGGTTGCCAGTCCATCACAGGACTATTCAAGTTACAGCGTTCCACAATTAGCAGGTAAAACGGTATAACGGAGGATCACTTTGCACCAGACTTCAAGAAAGAATTGCCAGTATGCGGCGCCCAGGTGGCGCAGCGGGATATTTTGCTAGCACACCAGCGCTGAGATTCTGAACTCCTCAGTTCAAAACTTGGCATTGCCACCACTTGACTGGGCGGCATCTGGCGGGCATAATTGGCAGTGCCTGCAACAGACACGTCTCTGCTAGGGCGGGGTGACCGGACTATAACATGGTGGTGGTGTGTTAGTGTGTGTTGTGCTGGTATGAGTGGATCAGACACAGCAGCGCTGCTGGAGTCTTTAAATACTGTGTCCACTCACTGTCCACTATATTAGACACTCCTACCTAGTTGTACCACCTTGTAGATGTAAAGTCAGAGACGATCGCTCATCTATTGCTGCTTGAGTTGGTCATCTTCTAGTGGTCACAGGATGCTGCCTACGGGGCGTTCTGTAGAGGTCCTGGGAGAGTTCTGACCATTGAAGAACAGCATGAAAGGGGGAGAAACAGATGGACTACAGTCAGTAATTGTAGAACTACAAAGTGCTTCTATATGGTAGGTGGAGCTGATAAAATGGACAGATAGTGTAAAAACATAGGTGGTTTTAATGTTATGGCTGATCAGTGTAAATGTAAACATGGGCTATGAAGTACTTAACAAAACCATTTTCTCTTAACACGGTCCACTGCTTCATCAGAAAATGCAGTCTGAAACTATTAAACAAAAAGAAAGCCGATAAACAGTTCAATGCAGAATGCCTTTGAGTTCTCATCTCAGATGGTCTGTAAGACAGTGGAGACATGTGCTGTCGTTAGAAGAGTCCAAAAGGAAAAATGGACATTGCGTTCTCTAAGCCAAAGATAAAAAGGACCGTCCAGGTGCAAAAGAAAACATGTGTCATGATTTGGGGGTGCATCAGTGCCCATGACATGGGTTACTGGCATATGCTTAAGAGCTGTTTGACATGGAGGATTGCCATCAGGTAAGTCCATGATTATTTCAGCAAGACAATGCCAGACCTCATTCAGTAGGCACTACAACCGTAGACACAGAATGCACATGCTTGACTAGCCTGCCTGCAGTCCAGATCTGTCTCCTATTGAAAAGGTATGGTGCAGCATGAAAAGAACAATTACACTGTGACTGCCGACTATTAAGCAGGTAAAGATTGTATCCAGCAAGAATGGACAAAAATTCCACTTGCAAACCGGCAACAATTGGTGTCCTCAGTTCCCAAACGAAAGGTCTAATAAGAAAGGAGATGGAACATGGGGTAAACACGCCTCTGTCTCAAAACACTGGAAATCTATTATTTCTTTTCTTGGAAAAGGGGTTTGTATTTCTTTAGCAATAAAGTAGTATCACTGTGTTCAAATGATTTAGTGTCACAAAAATTCTGGGGAAGGTTTTGGAATCAATTCAGTTAATCCCAAAGAGTTCAACAGGGTTGAATTCGGTGGTCTAAACAGGCCATAGGTCAGGATACAAACAAAGCTAACAGTATTATCAGTTTATGTTGACTTTGTTTAATAAAGCAGGTGGATAGAGTTCATGCTGAGGTGGTACGAGACATTAAATTCTGTAAACATCCATTATGTTGCATTAATATTTAAAGCTCAAGTAAGTTCCTGCAATAGTTCATGCGATAGAACAGTTAATTGTGCAGGATGTACAGTAGTTGGTGCATTACAGTTAGGCGTGGACTTTGGAGGCAAAATGCTGTCAGACATCTGGCAACCTTTGAAAGCTATAACATTAAAACAACCTCCTTGTTTCTACACTCACTGTCCATTTTATCAGCTCCACTCACCATATAGAAGCACTTTGAAGTTCTACAATTACTGACTGTAGTCCAACTGTTTCTCTACATACTTTTCTAGCCTGCTTTCACCCTGTTCTTCAATGAGGACCCCCACAAAGCAGGTATTATTTGGGTGGTGGATCATTCTCAGCACTGCAGTGACAATGACATGGTGGTGGTGTGTTAGTGTGTGTTGTGCTGGTATGAGTGGATAAGACACAGCAGCGCTGCTGGAGTTTTTAAATACCGTGTCCACTTACTGTCCACTCTATTAGACACTCCTGCCTAGTTGGTCCACTTTGTAGATGTAAAGTCAGAGACGATCGCTCATCTATTGCTGCTGTTTAAGTTGGTCATCTTCTAGACCTTCATCAGTGGCTTAATGTTTTTGGTTGGCGGACTATTCTCAGTCCAGCAGGAACAGTGAGGTGTTTAAAAACTCCAGCAGTGCTGCTGTGTCTTATACACTCATACCAGCACAACACACACTAACACACCACCACCATGTCAGTGTCACTACAGTGCTGAGAATGATCCACTATCTAAATAATACCTGCTCTGTGGTGGTCCTGTGGGGGTCCTGACCATTAAGGAACAGGGTGATACCGGCAAAAATAAAGCATACAGAGAAGCAGATGGCCTACAGTCAGTAATTGTAGAACTACAAAGTGCTTCTATATGGTAAGTGGAGCTGATAAAATGGACAATGTGTGTAGAAACAAGGAGGTGGTTTTAATGTTATGGCTGATCGGTGTATATGTAATCAATACATAATAGAAATACCTATCATTGATAAAAAGTAAAAATAAATTAAGTAATAATGCAAATTAAATACATAAAAGAGAGTAAATAAAATATATTATAAGAATTTCTATCATTTCTAAGAATTTCTATAATTCATGATTTTATTGATTTATTTTTCTAGTTATAACTAAATACGCAGTTATTCTAATCAAATGATTTATAAGGAAAACAACTTACACAAATTAAATGCGAGTAAATGCAAACCACTTTAACCACTATTACCACTATAATAAACTGGCCTTGAGTTAAGGCTGTATTTGTAAGTTGCTGCCAGGAACCAAGGCTTATGCAATGCAAAATAGAATGCATGGCGCTGATCTTGAGAAGGCTGCCAAGGCCACTTTGAAGGCATCTTTACAATTTATTATAATACATTTATTTTTCAAAAATCAAAGCAATTCCGAAGGATTTTTAAGACTGCATTGCGTAGTGAATACACAGGTTTAACATTAGCATATAAATGGCAACAAGCTTTATTTTGCATGGTTACAGCATACACAAAATCTTTATGTGGGCTTGCTGTATACTGGGAAAAAGGAAAACAAAAAAGATATTAAAAGATGTCAAATACACAAATACACTGGCACAATGCAATTATTTATTTATTTATTGTTACTATTATTATTATTAATTTAATTATTATTATTATTGTTGTTATTACAAATATTAATGATTTTCTTGTATTTGTTATTATTATTATTATTATTATTATTAACAATTATTAATGGTTTTGTTATTATTTTTATTTTTATTGCTGTTTGTTGTTTATTTATTTATTATTTTTATTTATTATTCTGCATATTCCTAAAAGGGTTAAGAGTAACCCAAGGACCCATCAGTGGCTGTTTAGCTGAGCCAAAATTTTTAGAGCCTCTATAATAATAACAATAATAATAATAATAATAATATTAATAGCTAAAATAACAACAACAATAATAATAATAATAATAATAATAATAATAATAATAACAATAATTATTTACCTTATTTTCTGATACTTATTCTTGAAATTTTTAAATTGCCAGACAGAGAACCAAAACCTCAACTGCCAGTGGGTAGGTTGGACCTTCTGGACTAAAATATATGTTTTTAAAAAGGGCATACAGAATGCTCAGGTGGCACAGCGGTCTATTAGGCTAACCCACCGCTGGGGGGTTTCAAAGCTCTGTGATGGATAGACATCCAGAGTTTCCCCAGTGGAACCAGACCCGCATTTTTCATTTATTAATTTTCTCTAATGGCTTCATCTTGGTCAGGGTCCCAGAGGTTTTTGCGCTACATGGGAACATTTGAGGAAAGGCAGAAATACACCCTTGGTCGATTACTGACTAATGTGTTTCTGGGGAAGGTTTAGAGTAGTTGAAGGAAAACACTTGCAGACTTAGCGACTGTTCCCAAGACTCATGTAGTACCCATCCACCCTCTGCCATCTATACCACCACACCTTCATTGTATTAAACCTTGTTGTTTGCTGCATTAATAATGAAGCTGATCAGACAAAAAATAAAATGCTTGGAATTTTTAGCAAACATAAGAAAAACAAAGCAATATTTTGCCTCAAAACCATAATAATTTATGGCTCCATCAGATACCACCTGACCCCTTCCCCAACCAGTACCACCATCACCATCCCTGGCACTAAAAACACACCACACTATTGCTGACAATCATTCAAAGCCATCAGGTGATTTCAGGAGCACGTTTGAAAAAAACAACAACAGGTAATTAAAAGTATCATTTCCTTGCATAATAGCTAATTAGGGAGATGAGCACAAGCCTTGAAGTATTTAGAGATAATTACGCCCCTTTCAGAGAGAAAATCCCCTCAGACTTTTCAGCTAAAATACCTGTAATTTAGCCTCTATTTGAAAATCAATATGCAGAAGACGAGGTCAGGAGCTGCCGAATAACACGAGGGCGTCCATGGGAGAGGTTGCATTGTTCGAGTTGCTGTTCTGAATTTACACCCATAGACTTTTACATACACTAAGGGTATCGGCAGATTTGCTGGCTTTATTGGACTCGATCTGTTAACCTTGTAAGATTGTTTACATCCACTAGCTAATTTGCTGCTTGATTTTCTTAATTCAAGTGTTTATTCTTGATTGAAGCTTAGCTATAAAAGAAACACAAATACCAACCTGATAATGTAGCCTAGGAGTTAAAGTACCGGACTAGTACTCAAAAAGTCGCTGGTTCAAACCACACTACTGATTAGCCATAACATTAAAAGCAGCTCCTTATTTCTACACTCACTGTCCATTTTTTCAGCTCTACTTACCATATAGGAGTACTTTGTAATTCTACTATTACTGACTGTAGTCCATCTATTTCTCTGCATGGTTTTTTAGCCCCCTTTCATGCTGTTCTTCAATGGTCAGGACTCTCCCAGGACCACTGCAGAGTAGGTATTGGTGGTGGTGTGTTAGAGTGTGTTGTGCTGGTATGAGTGGATAAACAACTCACTGTCACTGCTGGACTAAGAATAGTACATCAACCAAAAATATCCAGCCGACAGCGCTCTGTGACCACTGATGAAGGTCTAGAAGATGACCAACTCAAACAGCAGCAATAGATGAGCGATAGTCTCTGGACCAACTAGGTAGGAGTGTCTAATAGAGTGGACAGTGAGTGGACCCGGTATTTAAAAACTCCAGCAGCGCTGCTGTGTCTGATCCACTCATACCAGCACAACACACACTAACACACCACCACCATGTCATTGTCACTACAGTCCTGAGAATGATCCACCACCTAAATAATACCTGCTCTGTGGTGGTCCTGTGGGGGTCATGACCATTAAAGAACGGGGTGAAAGCAGAGATGCAGAGAAACAGATGGACTACAGTCAGTAATTGTAGAAGTACAAAGTGCTTCTATATGGTAAGTGGAGCTGATAAAATGGACAGTGAGTGTGGAAACAAGGAGGTGGTTTTCATGTTATGGCTGATCAGTGTATACTGTCACAGTACTGTAAGTCACTTTGGATGAAAGCGTCTGCTAAATGCCAAAAAATGTAAATGTAATGATACAAATATACACAGAATAGCCAAAGTACATATATAGACACTTTCCTGTTTCCAAATTATTATAAAAAAAGCATCTAAAACAGTCTTTATGCTTCTGTAAATGATTTTTGCAATGTTTTGGAGTGTGTGTTGTAGAAATTCACGCACATTTAGTTGAAATAGCACTTGTTAGTGTAGAATGAGATACTTTGGCTTTAACTCAACGTTCCTATTTATTCCAAAGCTGTTTTAGAGGGTTTGAAGTTGGGCTCTGTGCAGGCCAGATGAACTTTTCCACATCAAACTGGACAACCCATGTGTTTACAGGAAACTGTTTTGTGACTTTGTGAATAGTTTAGAAAAAAACCTCTTAGAGGTGGCAACAACTTTTAGTTTATCAGTTTGTTACAATATATCAGAAACGATATAAGTACTTTTTAAATCTGTTCTTTCAGTCTTCGATAAATAAATGAATACACTTAGCCCCTAACAAAAAATATAAAGTTATAGTCAAAAGGGTTTTCTCAGTTAAAAATGAAAAATAAATAAATTAAATTAGATTATTATAGATTACAATGAGAAGATTTGTCGTCGTCACAGAGAATATGAACAAAACAAGTGAAGCAAACAAAAGATCAAACTTGGATTTTAAAGACTAATCTAAATTTAAAAAGAAAATCTGGTTGAAATTTGGTATAAATATGATTTAATTATTGTCTGTTTTATTCATCAATTCATTGTCTGTTTTATTCATCCATTCATTGTCTTTTATTTATCCATTCATCCATCCATCCATCCATTTATTCATTAATTCATTGTCTGTTTTATTTATCCATCCATTCATCCATCCATTTATTCATTAATTCATTGTCTGTTTTATTTATCCATCCATCCATCCATCCATCCATCCATTGTCTGTTTTATTTATCCATTCATCCATTCATTGTCTGTTTTATTTATCCATCCATCCATCCATCCATCCATCCATCCATCCATTGTCTGTTTTATTTATCCATTCATCCATTCATTGTCTGTTTTATTCATTCATCCATTCATTTATTCATTCATTCATTTTAATAATTGCTTTATTTCACTCATTTATTTTCTGTTTTATCCATTCATTCAGTCTGTTTCATTCAGTCATTCATTCATTGTCTATTTTATCCATCCATCCATTCATTGTCTGTTTTATTTATCCATCCATCCATCCATCCGTCCATCCATTCATCCATTCATTCATTGTCTGTTATATTCATCCATCCATCCATCCATCCATTCATTTATTCATTTTAATAATTGCTTTATTTCATTTATTTTCTGTTTTATCCATTCATTAATTCATTGCCTGTTTTATCCCTCAATTCATTCATTCATTCACCCATCCATTCATTTATTCATTCATTTATTCATTTTAATAATTGCTTTATTTCATTCATTCATTTTCTGTTTTATCCATTCATTCATAGTCTGATTCATTCATTCATTCATTCAATGTCTGCTTTATCCATTCATTCATTAATTCATTGTCTGTTTTATCCATCCATTCATTCATTGCCTGTTTTATCCCTCAATTAATTAATTCATTCATCCTCTCATTCATTTATTGTTTATCCATTCATTCATTCATTTATTGTCTGTTTTATTCATCCATCCATCCATTCATTCATTCATTGCCTGTTTTATCCCTCCATTAATTCATTCATCCATTCATTGTTTATCCATTCATTCATTGCCTGATTTATCCCTCCAACATTCATCCATTCATTGTTGATCCATTCATTCATTAATTGCCTTATTGCATTTATCTCTCTATTCATTCATTCATCCATTCATTGTCTGTTTTATCCATTCATTCATTGTCTATTTTAGTCATTCATTCATTCACTGTTTGTTTTATTCATTCACTCATTTATTAATTCATTCACTGTTTGTTTTATCAATTCATTCATTTATTCATTCATTCATTCATTGTTTGTCTTATCAATTCATTCATTCATTGTCTCTTTTATTTATTCATTCATTCTCTTTTATTTATTCATTCATTCATTCTCTTTTATTTATTCATTCATTCATTGTCTGTTTTATTCATTCATTCATTTATTCATTAATTGTCTGTTTTATTCAAACGTTGATTTGTCCAGCCCTTATGGAATCCATTCTATAAATAATTGAGGCTATTCGGAGAGCAATGGAAGTCCAGCCTGCTTTAAACTGGTGGGAATTAAGGGCGCTTGCTGTTGGTATTGAAAGTCAAATTACAGTCCCAAACCTCTTAAAAAAGACACCTCAGGAATAATTACATAAAGTCATTATATATCTCACATTAACCTCATGCTGAGAATGCAAAGAGACCAAACTTGTTAAAACTTAAGAGACCTTCAGAAGATTAGTGATGTGCCTCAGAGTTTTTTGTCCTTAAATGACCATTTTTTCTTTATTTTTAATTAGTGCTTTTTTATTTGAATACTTAAACTTGGCAACTAAAAAAGCAAAACATGCTTTATGTGGACACTCATCCTTATTATAAATTTCAGATTTTTTAGCCACACCTATTGCTAACAGGTATAGAAATTCAGTATAGCTGTGACTCGGAGCACAAAGCCAGGTCAAATAAAGATATATTTTGATGGTTTGGTGTGGAGGAACTCCAGCAGTCTTCCTGTAGCCTTAACCTCAACACCACTGAAGTATTTTGAGATAAATTGAAATGTTGATTACAAGCCAAGTGTCTCGTCTGACATTTTCTGAACTTCCAAATGTCAAATGAATGAATGAGCACATTTGTTTACACTCAAAATTTTTGTGAACAGTCGGTTTTGGACAGATAGTGTATCACAAAGGGTAAAAAATGCAAAATGTCAGGTGATGTTGGACGAGAAGGCCTAGCATGCAATAAATATTTTAATTCAAAAATCAACAAGCATCTGGCACAACTCTGGTTAAAACTTTGACCACACTGCTGAAAGCCACACCTGGGCATTGTATGACCACCGGACCACATCCAGCCCTTCGGCTGTCCCCAACCAGCCCACATAAGGTCAGTGGTAATTAGAAACCAGACGGAAATAATGAAATGGCTTTGTTTTTAATTCTAAAGAGGCTGTTATATATTTTTTTTGTTTACGTGTGTGTGAGTGTATCCAGCTTTACCAAAAGAGACGGTAGAGTTTTTAACAAGACATGGACTTCTAAGTATTTATTTACTGAAGTCAGATGTAAGGCCATGTAGGGATCACAATTTAAATTATGCCATTACGGTACTAAACATACAAAGAAATACAAGAACTTGAATAATGCAGAGCGATCACATCTGAAGCTTTGCTAGCTAAACTGCAAAAGCAACAAGGACGGCAGTCAACAAAGAACAAGCAGTCAAAATCAGCTTTGTGATGTCCAGAAAGAATATCCAACAATAACAGAGGACTGAAAAAACAGCAATAGGACTTTTTGTTAGTGCCTGTTGATTAAAAGTTTATTAAAAAGTAATAAAATATTGTGTTTACTCTGCCTGCTTTCTCACTGTCTTTGCCAGATTGTAATACATACTATTAACATTACCATATTATCAAAACTGTACAATGTACTGCTTTTTATAAAGAGATAGATTTAATGTCAAGCAGAATTAAGTTCCGCCTATAAGTCCAGCCCTCCACAACAGTCCCAGTTTCTTGTGTGGCCACTTGGAAAATGTAATTGCTCACCTCTGCCTTAAGCATAATTTTAATCAGAGTTTGCCATTCCAAAAGCAGTTTTGGCATTTATTTTGAGTTACTTCACTAGCTGGCTGATGGATTAAGGTTGTGCTAAAGAATATTGGCATAAACTCTGACTATCTTGAAGTATCTACCTTAAAATGATCACTGACAACAGTGGCAACTTGGCGGCGATGGGGCTTGAACTGGTAACCTTCAGACTACTAGTCAAGTACCTTTGTTGCTGAGCTACCACAGCCCACAAAAGTGTATTGAAACTTCTGACCCAAACTGTCTATTTTTTAACCAATAATAACCAGCACAAGAAACAATAAGCTTTATATAAGCATTAACGTATATGGTTTTTAAAGTACAGCGCAGAAACCCAGTCATGCTAAAAATTCATCTGAACCAGCCTCACACACGAATGTGTGAGGTGATTGTGAGGATGCATGCTGTGAAAATGATTAAAGATCAATAACCATGATGATCATATTGAGAAACATCCAGCAGGGGGTTGAAAAAATGCATCATTAACCAACACAGTCAATTCTGATGGCATACAGAATGACTGGCTGTTTAGAGACACTAGTAAATACAGCTTTATTCAGCATTAGAATAGTCAGGGTTGAGTAGATTGGCTGCTCTAAATGCCTCCTGGGTGTGAATGAGTGGCACCCTGTAATGGACTGGCAGTGGAATGCCAGGGTTCCAGTAGAACAGGGTTTTTCAAGCAACCCACATTTTCTCCATGGTTTTTTACACAACCCAGGTGACACAAACAATGCATCTAACTCTCTCTCTGCTTTGCTCTGTACAATCTGGTCCCACTGTGGTTTACAAGATGTACCATAAAGCCTCCACAGGGGGGTGCCACATACGAGTTCATTTTATTTTTAGGTGCCTTTGTGTATGCATTATGCGTATTCAATTACTCAATTGCATTACACTTCCTCTCTACTGATGCCGATCCCCGTCCTGACTGAGGAGAGCGAGACACGTGTGCAGTAGCCGACTGCATATTTTTACCTGCACGAGGCGAGTTCATATGCAGATCAGCTTTGTGTACGGAAAGCCTCACCCTGATCATTATTTTTGCAGACGCCATCAATCAGTCAGCAGAGGTCGTATATGCAATATGGGGTCCCTATCCGGCTCCCACTCTGTATAAACAACATGCCAATCATTGTTCGTGTATGCTCAGCCGGATGGAAGAGCTGAGTTTTGAACTGACAAGTTCGAAATGTCAGCTCTGGTGTGCTAGTGTGTTTTACCGCTGCGCCACCTGAGCACCCTCAAATAGTTTATAGTTTCTATAGGAACACTATGCTATATTCTATTGAAATGTCTGAAGAAATGTCTTATGCTAAAATAACATTGTTTGGAAAAGCAATTCTTAGTATTCTTCTGCACAGATGCCTCTATCCACTAACCGGGGTCCTTGCACAGCATTTGAAGACCCCACCCACTTAGTCCGGTCATTTCCCCAATTCAGCAGACACCCAGCCGACGGGTAGCAGAGCCAAGACTCAAACCGGGGAGTTCAACATATTGATATTTTTTTTATCAGCAAACTACTAAGTAGAAGGCAAGGTCATCTATCTGTGAGCTGAAGCTGAGGTGTTATTGGAGTATTTAACTAATAAAATGGTTCAAAATCTAAAAACAAGCTATTACAGTTGGTAATTCTTAGCCTCATTTTGCCATTCCAACAACAGAACATACCATTATGGCATAACATACTCAGGCATAACATTATGACCACCCTTTTGCTGCTCCATACGCAACAAACTGTGATGCAATGTGTATTCTGACACCTTTCTATCAGAACCAGCATTAACTTCTTCAGCAATTTGAGCTACAGGAGCTCATCTGTTCGATCGGACCACACGGGCCAGCCGTCGCTCCCCACGTGCATCAATGAGCCTTGGCCGCCCATGACCCTGTCACCGGTTTACCACTGTGCCTTCCTTGGACCACTTTTGATAGATACTTACCACTGCAGACCGGGAACACCACAAGAGCTGCAGTTTTGGAGATGCTCTGACCCAGTCGTCTAGCCATCACAATTTGGCCCTTGTCAAACTCCCTCAAATCCTTATGCTTGCCCATTTTTCCATATTTATATGAGCACAGATAACCACCAGCTGTAGTTTATAACAATGACTTAGAGCAAATTAAGCCGACATGCCACTTAGTTAAATGGCATTACAGAACTACGTAAAACTTGACTTCAACCGTAATTTCCATAAAGCTTTGACGTGATTTATAGACCTATCATGCAGCACCAACCTTGATCATGGCACTGAGATCAGAACATCCTTGTAAAGAGCAACAACAAATGACATTATCTTGCCATGGACTTGCACATCGCCGCGAAACAACCAGCACGATGACCTCGGAGCGTATCGACTGAGTAAAAAGCTCGGGAAGCCGCTCAGCTGTGTGAAATGAAGAGATTCTCGAACAGAGCAATGATATGAGCTAGCAAACAGGCTTTTCATTATTTTGTCATCTACTTACCTGCCCATAAAGCTGGTATTTGCTTATGAGTGCCACATTGTTTTCGAGCAGGTTGTTTCACAAGAACCAGGATGAAAACGTGATAGAAAAAAGTAGAATTTCATTTAATTTAAATTAAATACAAAAAGAGGGAGATTAACTCAGAGTTTGTGGCTTGGTTTGGATGTACCACATTCAACATATTCAAAGAAGCTTAATTCACAGCATTACAGAACAACTCAAATGAGAAATAAACACCAAAAGCTGCTTTATATGATTTGCTGGATTAGTGGACTGTCTTCCATTCCTCCCAAGTTCTCTGGGCTCAAAGGCATCTTGGATGGACCATCACACAGTGAAAATGTGTACTGTGGTCAGACGAATCAGAATTTGTTTGGAAGAAATGGACGCCATGTGCTCCTGACCAAAGATAAAAGGGCCATCCAGACTGTTATCAACAACAGTCCAAAAGCCAGGGTCTGTCATGGTATGGAGCCCTTGGCAAAGGTCATTTACACTTCTGTGATGCAGCATTAATGCAGAAAAGTACATTGAGATCTTAGAGCAACATATGCTGCCTTCAAACGTCATCTTGGTGACACTTATCAACGCTCATGCATTTTTTAACAAGACAATTTAAAACCACATGCTGCACACAAAGAGGGTACGGGTACTGGACTGGCCTGCCTGCAGTCCTGACCTCTTAAACAATAGAAAAAGTGTGGAGAATTTTAAAAAGAAAAATGAGACAATGCCGATCCTGTACTGTTGCACATCTTTAGACGTGTTTGCAGGAAGAATGGGACAAAATGACTCTTGAAACTCTTCAACTCTTGGTATCCTTAGTACCAAAACATCTTTTAAGTGTTGTGAGAAGGAACAGCAACATTACAAAGTGGTAAATGCTTTACTGTCCCAACATTTTTGAAATGTGTTGTAGGAATGGATGTTTATTAACGAATTAAATAAGGTTGACCAGGGAAAACATGAAATATATTGGGTTAATTCAGTCTGCAATGAAAAAAAAGTCAAAGTAAATGTAAGAAACTATATGAAACTATACTGTCCCAACTTTTTCCTATTCAGGGTTGTAATTGTGACTGTTTATGTAACTCCAGTCACAGTAAAACTCATATAAAGTTAGTTAGCCCTTATCCAACTATTAATTATCTATCAAAACTAAATTTAAACTAAAAGTTTATGCTGTGTTCACAGACGAATGCTTGACAGTGTAAAATCTTGAAACATGTAATTGACACAGACAAACACGACACAAGTTTAATAGCTGCTTGAATCCAATGCTTGGATTCCTGAGGGTATGTTGACTGCCTGGGTAGCGGGCCAAATTGTGCCAAGCTTAGAGTGCCAGGTTTGGAGGGCAAGTGTTTGATGTAGTGAATAAAGAGATGAGTTATCCATGTAGTTCAGTTTCCAACTTGTGTAAGACAGATTTTATAAAAATTGAAGTATTTCGATTTGGCAAATACAAGTGCTAAGGCAATTATGTCCATATAGAAATGATATTACAGAAAGGGAAGTACATATTTTGTAAAACATGATTTGGACAGTGGTAGATTAGGGGGAAGAGCTTTTGGCTATTGGAAGATTTTCAGTACAAATCCAAACTCTGCTATGCAGCCACTGTTGGGTCCTTGAGCAAGACCCTTAACCCTGTCTGCTCCAGGGGCGCTGTACAATGGCTGACCCTGCGCTTTGATCCCAGAATTTCATTGTACTGCACATCTGTATATGTATATATGACAGATAAAGACATTCTTTATTTGGGTGATCAGATGGTACTTGTTTTAGCCCACCAAAGCTAAGACCTGGGTTTTAATTTTACTGTGCCATAGGGCAGTCAGGGATTTACATATGCAGAATTAGCTAAGTCTGAGTTGGCGGCTGAAGGGGTGGCTGGAGACTGAGGATAAATTGTCATCCTGTCCAGTTCCCAGTGTTTTCTGCTAAAACCCAACCTGCCTTGACTCTCACCAGGACAAATTGTTGATGACAATAAAATGAAATTATTTAATTTATTTAAGGATTTATTTAAGTTTTAAACACCCATATGCTCTTTGAAAACAGTAGTTAGATAGACAGAATGAAATTAAGGCCTCAGTAGCTAGTTACATAGATCAAAAGTAATAGTACACACTAAGATTCACAGTAAACAAACAAGTTTCAAAAGTGGTCCAAGAAAGGAACAGTGGTAAACTTATGACAGGGTCATGGGCGGCCAAGGCTCATTGATGCACATGGGGAGGGAAGGCTGGCACAAGTTGACCAACAGACGAGCTACTGTAGCTCAAATTGCTGAAGCAGTTAATGCTGGTTCTGATATATAAGTGTCAGCATACACAGTGCATCGCAGTTTGTTGCATATAGGGCTGCATACAGTAGATGCAGACCAGTCAGGGTGTCCATGCTGCCCCCATGAGCATCAGAAATGGACCATGGAGCAATGGAATACCTAAGCATTGTTGCAGATCATGTACACCCTTTCATGGAAACGGTATTCCCTGATTGCTGAGGCCTCTTTCAGCAGGATAATGCTCCCTGCCACAAAGCAAAAAATCCTTCAGGAATGGTTTGAGGAGCACAACAAGGGGTTTGAGGTGTTGGCTTGGCCTCCAAATTCCCCAGATCTCAATCCAATCGAGCATCTGTGGGATGTGCTGGACAAACATGTTCGATCCATGGAGGCCAGATACCACAGCACATCTTCAGGGGTCTGGTGGAGTCCATGCCTCAATGGGTCGTGGGTGTTTTTATTACAAGAGTAGTGTATTGCACAAGAATGATTCAGTAGCTTTTTTTATTCAAGTCTTGTTTAATCGTTTTGACCCTGAGAGCTTTAGGAATCTGCTTAACCTTCGCCATGCATATTTACCAAATGCTTAAAATCTTTACAACAATCAGTGACGTGTTTTATAATGAATCCTGGTGTCATTTTATTTGTGAATCTTTCCTCCTTTTCCTCTTAACAACACCCACACACTGGATGCAGAGTTGAACCCGCCGTCTCTGCTTTATGCAGTGGTGTATAGTAACGAAGTAATAATACTTCGTTACAGTACTTAAGTAGTTTTTTGAAGTACTTGTACTTTACTGGAGTATGAAAATTTTTGGCAACTTTCACTTTTACTCCACTACATTTTCTAAAGAAATTGTGTACTTTTACTCCGTTACATTCACTGTATGTAAATTCGTTACTCGTTACTACAGAATGAAAGTTAAATGATGTGAGATGTGTGACGGACTGCACGCTGGTTTGGTGAATCTGCGCTTGTAAATTAAACGGTGGTTAAACACATTAATGCGCATGTGCACACGTTCTCTTAACGCTATCGGAGTTTTCTAAAAGTGCATCGTTCACCCAAAGAAACGCAAATATGGACATTTCAGAAGCTCCAACACACTGATGTAAGTTAACAATGATTAACAAAGTAAAGCTGTAGCATCAGCGTTTTTTTTATATTATTAGCATTAACATTGTTCAGATATCTACCTACCATTTTTACCGATTACATTCGAACCACAAATAAAACGTTTCATAAATCATTACATTTGTTTGGAATTCATTGACTGCAAAACTCATGAAGACACGTCCATTATTTTTAAAAACTCACCTACGGACAAATATTTCCTCAGAGAACTTCTGTATTAGACCGGAGGAAAGATTCATGGTGCTGAGGAACATGCAGCAGGTCTTTAACCCTTTAATGATCTCAACAAGAACTCAACTTATCCAACTTATTATTAATGATTTTTCAGCTGTTGGCTTCAAGTTAGAAATGATGTTTTCTTAAAGTAAGAATACCAATATTTTTTTAGTTTAACACATGCCATTCAGTGAGTAGATACAGCCCAAAAACGATTATTTAAATACAGCTTATTTTACTCAAATATTTTGATTTAAAATAATGGTTGAACAGATCATTAAAAGGATAAAAGTGCCACACGTTTTGTTTAACTCTCCTGAGTTTTGCTTTAAATTAATTATGCCAAAATTATTTTTTTGTTATTGAAATATACTACCCAAATAAAAAAATGGGACAGTATAGAAAATGCAAATAAAATAGATGCAGTGTTTCTTACATTTACACCGACTCACATTCTAAAAACGTTGGAACAGGAACATTTAGGGCTCGTAATAAGTTAAAAAAACAACTAAATAATGTCATGATTTCAAACAGGTGATGTCAACAACTGATTATGATCATGAATTGGCACAAATCATGTTCAGATGAAAGGAAGAAAACAGGTTAATTGTTAAGGTGGTTTACAGGCTTAAAAGAACAATCTTTATATTTAAAATGACCGCTTCCATTTATACTAACAGCATTTACTTACAGGGGAGTGTGAACTCAATGTCAGAAAGGACACACGGCACCAGCATCTGCCTTGTATTCAATTACCTTTCTGTAAAACCCAGTGTCATTTATTCATTCGGAAGGGCGGCAGAGATTATCCCTCCAGCCTAGCGCTAACACCTATAAATGGAAGCTTTTTCTGAGAAATTAAGAGGAAGCGGAATTGCTATGCTAGCCAGGAGGAACCTAGTAAGGCTAAACCACCGATAACAGATGTTAGCACCTTCCAAAAGAGACTTAATGGCAAATTATTATCAGGTATTTAGAAGATAAATGTTCATGACAAAACAGCCCTGATGCATACAGCACAAAAAAACAGGCATTTAAGTTGTGCTACACTAAACTAAAGATAAGTACGCTAGAAGAGAAAATGCCTCTTTTAGATACAAAGGCCATTAACGTAGCAAAACAGCTGCCTGTAGGCTAGCATCACATATTCACATCAACCACTGCAGACTGCATCTCCACCACAGGAGCTAGGTCTGTCAAGTCAGAAGAGCTAGCGTAGTTTAACCAAATGATTGAGTGGCGTAGAGATGAGCTACAGCTGGTCGGAGACCTGGAAGAACCAGCGGGCAGATGGCTCAAGGAGTCAACACTTTCCTGTCCATTTGCTGCATTCGTTCTGCAGGCCTCCTGCAGAGAGATCTATGAAGATAAGCGACACAGAGGGGTGGCAATGGAATAAGAAAGCTAGAGTAAATGGATACTGAGAGAAATTGTGCCTGGTCAGATTTAGAAAGTGTAGATCTAGCAATTGTACGTTTTAAAAGAGGCTGAATTGTGAGCTTATTGATTTCTAGCCAAAAAAGTGGACACACCTCCTGATAATTGAGTTTTAATAGGTGCCTTCTGTTACAGCAGGAATTTGTCTCTGTACACAAATTAATGGCCATAAACACATGATTTGTCAAGTTCAGTGAGCAGGAACTCCAATGGCCTGTGGAGAAACCTAAGCTCAACCCCAATGACCTTTTGAATGAATTGGAATGTCGATTGCAAGCCAGGCTTTCTTGTCCATCATCAGTGCCAGACCTCAGAAATGTTCCTGTGCACAAATTCCCACAGAAACAAGGTATAATATTCTGAGAAGCCTTGTAATATTCAGCTACATTAAAGGTTGATAAAAAAAAGATCAAAGCAGCTTGTGTAGTAGGTTCCACACAGTATTATAGTTGCTGACACCGTGGTTGTGACTTTGGGGTTTGGTCACCCTTACCTCTTGAACTATGTGTGTGTGTGGGGGGGGGATAGAGAAAAGAAAAGAAAAAAGAAGGAAGGAAAGGGAAGGAAGGAAGGAAGGAAGGAAGGAAGGAAGGAAGGAAGGAAGGAAGGAAGGAAGAAGAAAAGAAAAGAAAGGAAAAGAGAAAAGGAAAAATGGAGGTAAGGAAGGAAGGAAGGAAATAGAATAGAAAGGAAAAGAGGAAAGAAATAGGAAAAGGGGAGGCAGGGAGGGAGGAAGTCAGGTAAGAAGGATAGAGAAAAGAAAAAAGATGGAAGGAAAGGGAAAAGGAAGGAAGGTAGGAGAAAAGAAGGGAAAAGAGGAAAGAAAAGGAAGGGAAGGAAGAAAGAAAGGAATGAAGAATAGAAGGAAGGGGAAATTAAAAGACAAGGAAAGGGAAAGGGAGGGAGAGAGGTAAGGAAGGAAGAAGCATTGTTTACCCTCTACCTCTACTCAAAGTCAAAGTAATAAAAAAGACTACATAGTATGTATGTTATGGATTTTGACAACACAGCTGCTAGCATTTACTGTATATTGGCATTTTAATCCAGTCTAAGTGACTTTAGCTTTGCTGTATTATCAGGTTTGGTTCCAGCCTCTTCCAGAACGAATAAAAATGTAAAGACCTGCTGCTAGGTAATGCTGTACCGGAATAATATTATTTAAAAGTAGTAGAGGAAGCTTGCAGATGAAGGTTTAAATAAATTGGATTCAGTTCAGCCTTTTATCACAGAACTTGGTGTAAAGCTTTGCAAGCAGCATTCAAGGAAAAACTGCTCAGAAAAAAATTCAAAAACAGGGTAGAAAAATGGAAAGGGATTGACTGTCACGAATATAGAATACAGTGTACACTGAGATATACTGAGAACAGATTACTCGGACAGACGTCATGTTTTGCAGATGCAAGTGGAGAATTTTCTGATGCCATGCCTGCTGATCTGTAAAAAGATGCTAAAGATACTGTCTGTATTGAAAAGTCAAGATTAATGAACATAATGACTTTGGAAATGCTTGTGGAACTTCATGTATATCTTTTGTTCATATCAAGTCACATGACTGCAAAGGTCTGCGCTGCGTATATTTTTAAGAAAAAGACTCCAATAGTGCTTTTTCACCAAAAGATCTCTGGTTCTTGAACTGGTTCTATTCAGGGTTCATCAAACTTTGGAGATTTTTAGAGAACCAGCCCGTGTTTCCACTAATTTTTGGAAGTCAAACATGCGTCATCAACGGTGGGCGTTGCGCAATGAAAGTAAAGAGGTTACAGTGACCCCGGCAACTGTGTTTACAAAATGTACAGGTGGAACAAGCAAGATTAAAACTTCTAAAATATTAGTTTTTGGGATATTCCACTAGCACACCAGCACTGGGATTCTGAACTCTCCAAGTTTGAATCTCAGCTTGGCTACCAGTGGGCTGGGTGCCCATAGCAGGGACAATTGTCAGTGCATGCAGCAGACAAAATTGGCCACTAGTTTGGTGGGTGGGAAAAGACCGGACTAAAAAGTGGGCGGGGTCTTTGATGCTGTGTAAGGACCTTGGTTAGTAGTCCAAGATGCCTGTACAGAAGTGGAAGAATGTGGAGATCAGTGCATGACTCTGTGCGCAAGACTAGTCTCAAGCAATCCACTGAAGTATGGGCAAATAACAAGGGGTAGTGGACACACGCGTTGGAGGGAGCGTGTGTCAGGCAAATATACCCTCCTCAGACATGATCAGTGCCCCCAGCAGCGGAACACAGCGCTTTGGTGGCGCAAAGGATAAACACACAAACATGTAAGAACTGACATGTCCAAGTCATGGGTTCAAATCTCCAATCTGCTAGGGCCAGTGATAGCTCAGTTGTTAAGGTACTGGACTAGTAAACAGAAGGTTGCCGGTTCAAGCCCCGCCACCACCAAGTTGCCACTGTTGGGTCCCTGAGCAAGGCCCTTAACCCTCAGTTGCTCATTGTGTAAGTCGCTTTGGATAAAAGCGTCTGCTAAATGCTAAAAATGTAAATGTAAACACTAATTGGCTATGCTAAATTGTGAGAAAAAAGGAGAAAATGCATTCATAAAAATAGAATAAATAAATAAACAGCCAATAATGCTCCCTCCAGCATGCTTTGTAGTTTGGATGCAGTTTTTACCTTGCTATGGTGCATTTCTGCCAAAAAGGCTTTTCTTTCCATTTAGAAAAACACTGCAGAACACCCACATGGTCCTTTTTTACCCAACAGGTAGTTCTGACCGTGCAATCTAAACCTTATCACAAATAAGAGCAGGGTTAACTTAACATACCTGTTTTATTTAGTGTCCAGGTTGCTAAGCAACAGTCCTCTCAGCATCTACAAACAGTTTTTTTTCTGTATAATGACCGGTCTGAACAGTATATATCGTTTTTCATTCAGCTTGTAGTTTATCAGACTCTAAAGAAAAATCTCGCCCTGCCAACAGCATTCAGAAAACCGCACATGGACAACACACCGACAGACACGTACAAGATAAAACGCATGCTGTTCGATAGCAACACTGTGCTGTTGTTACAGATGTTCGTTTTTATGCAAAAAGCATCAATCAGCTATTGGTGATAAAAAGACATAGAAGACATTGTTTGTCGCCATTGTTGCCTTTTTTAATGCATTCATGGCTTGGCTTGAACATCCATTTGTGTGAAATAATCATCAAATCCACTCTGAAAGTGTCTACATATATTTAAATTTAGCTGTATTTACTTCACGTATGGTGGTTTTACTTTTAAACTTGTGTTATGCAGCTCGTGGTGCTGAGAATCAGCCTCTCTTGGAGAGTCGATAAAGCTTAACGTAAACAAAAAGCGTAACGTACTAAAAGTTATTACTGGTTATAAGTGTATTTCTCTGTATTTAGTATAAGAAGCCAGAGATGTTCACAAATCACAAAATACAAGTCAGAGTCAAGTCATGAGTCTTTAGGCTAGAGTCAGAGTCAAGTCACGAGTCAACATACTATACTCAAAACATATATTGGAAATGTAGCGTAGAAATAAACAAATAATATGTAAGTTTAGATAAAAAACAACAACAGATTAGAAACTGTATTTTGCCGTTTTACTTAGTGCCTTTACTTTCCTAGTCATTGTGCAAGTTCATGTAATTTCCGTAACAAGAAGGTACCAGTTAAAAGCTTAAACTGGTTTGTTTTGTTTTCATTGCGATAAATCACGATACAGCGTCCAAAATCCAAAACACAGCTAAAAAAAATCATAACCACTGCTTACCTTAGCTTATGTTCTTCCAGATGCTATTAAATGTATAACCATGTGTCCCATTAGGAATATAATTTGTTATTCTGTAAATGTGCTTATAATTAAAAACCTGCAAACTAAATAAATGCAAATAACAGCATTTCTTACTAAAAATTAAAATCAGAAGGTCTTTCAACCGTTAGTGCCAATTCTGTAGGAGCGTTCCATTCACCTCAGTTCCTGTGAAGTGCACTATGTAGGGTATTCCAACATTTTAAGTGAGATTCCAATCCAGAGGTAATGAAAACGTTCAAATGAAGTGAACTTCAAACTGTGTAGGGAGTAGGGAGCGACGCTTCATCACTACACCGGAAGCTGGCTGTAACATTTACTCATTGCGTGTGTTGCGGGTTAAGACGGCCGAGGCGTTATTAGAGAGCAGAATATTTATAATAATAACAATTAGATATAAATATCATTGTCACACATAACTAATGTTAACACATGCTGACGCTAGGGATTTTTTGGCGAGTCATGAGTCGAGTCCGAGTCATTTGAAACGAGTCGGAGTCGAGTCTGAAGTCGCTGTGTGTGCTGTGTCTGTCAAACTCAAGTCGCAGACTTGAGTCCTCATCTCTGCAAACAGCCACGTAAAGCTTTATTTTTCACGTTAAACATTGTTCGTACTGTCTTACCACATCATATCAAACAGTTTGTCCTGTTGGAGGCACTTTAAAAAAATATGTGGCAAACTGCCTCAAAATTAAATCAGGTGATCTTAAAAAAAGGAAATACAGCATCAAGCTCCATAAGAAACAACAGCCGCTTGCTGCTTCTCATGTGAAAGCACCCAAAACTCTACATTTTGACACGCCCACAGATGACACCACGGTTTGTGCTGAAAAACCTAGTTTTCTGTGGTGCCAGCTTCTTAGTGTGAAACCTCTTTTTTGGTAAAAACACACTGAACTCAAGTTCAAGAACCGAAACGGAGCCCGGAAAAGGGGTATAAATAATTAGTGTCAGATCCCCCCCCCCCCCCCCCATCCTCAATTCTATGAATATTTCTAATTGCAGTTTATTTATTGACATTATTAAAATGTAATAATTACAGCAAATGTGTTTGCCAATCAGATTTGGAGCTCATGCACAGCAGGAAAGGCTCGGCCCTGAATGTCGGGTTTATTATGCAGGAAGTTCTATCGGTGGGATTATTAGCATGAACCTGAACTTGAGTGGCGTTTCTAATTGCCCACCCGGCTGCCAAACGGGCCCTGTTTATCACAGTTGTTTGTGTGTCCCCGTGAGGTCTCGAGAGGTTTGACCCCGTGATTGGTCATCACCTGAAGTACTGAATAAGGGCCAGATGTTGCCATGGCGACCACTTTGTCATGCATGTGGAATCAATGGGCAGAAAGACAGAGAGCCGACGCACACACATACACGCGGGTCCAGGGGTGTTCAGGCGCCGTCGGAAGCTATGGCACTGCCCTAGAGACTGGCCGGGCATGAAAGGCAGGGAGATTATACAAAGTCGGATTAATATGCTATTTTCATATTAGGAGGAAATGTAAAGCGAGTGACTTTGTGGCATGGTCATTGCCGCTAAATAGACTGGTTTACGTGGGTTAGTCTGTAGAGTTTACAAAGAACTTCCATTGATTGGCATTTCTGAGGGCAAAAACTGCTAATTGATGAGAGAGGACAGAGGAGACTATCCCTGGTTGAGCTGACCGAAAGGCTACTGTACATCTAATGACCAATGAATTTCAGCTCTGCCACTGGTGGGCTGGGCACCTCCTAACAGGCACAGACAAAATAGGCCACTACTCTGCTGGGTGGGGAAAAGACCGGACTAATAAATGGATTGGGTCTTTGACGCTGTATACAGACCCTGTTTAGTAGCCCAAGGTGCCAGAACTCATTAGATGAATAAGAAGTTCAGTGGACTCATTGGAAGAAGTGTGTCAGGCAAACCCATTTTGGACCTGATTGGGCTCCCCAGCAGCAAAAGACTAATCGGTTAAGCTAAACTGGGAGAGAAAGGGAGGAAATGCATAAACAAAAATAGAATAAATAAATAATTATATAGGCTATAATGCTCCCTCCAGCATGCTTTGTATCTGGTATAGCTTTTCAAAGCTGCTATGGATGGCACGGTGGCTAAGTGGGTAGCACTGTCGCCTCACAGCAAGAAGGTCCTGGGTTCGATCCCCAGGTGGGTCCTTTCTGTGTGGAGTTTGCATGTTCTCCCTGTGTCCACATGGGTTTTCTCCGGGTGCTCCAGTTTTCTTCCACAGCAAGTGAAGTGAATTGGATATACTAAATTGTCCATGACTGTGTTTGATATAACCTTGTGAACTGATGAATCTTGTGTAATGAGTAAATACCGTTCCTGTCATGAATGTAAACAAAGTGTAAAACATGATGTTAAAATCCTAATAAACAGCCGCTCAGGTGGCGCAGCGGTAAAAACATACGCTGCAACCAGAGCTGGGATCTTGAATACATCGTATCGAATCTGTGAGGCTGAGTGGCCACATTAACAACGATTGGCCTGTTGTTCGAATGAGCAGGACTAAGCCGGATATGGGTCTCTCTCTCTGTCAGACTGGTGCAATTACGACCTCTGCTGGCTGATTAGAGGCGCCTACACAAAGATGAGGAAAGAGTGCTCTTAGGGTGTGTCTCTCCGTACACAACGCTAGGTGGCACAACACTCGTCAATGTGTGGGTGATAAGATGCATATGGCTTGCTGCCCACGTGTCGGAGGGGGCGTGGGTTAGCTTCGATCTCCTCGGTCAGAGCAGGGATCGGCATAGGCGGAGAGAAAGCATGATGCAATTGGGCAATTAGAAGTGCTAAAGGGAGAAAAGGGGGAGAAAAAAAATCCTAATAAACAAACAATCAAAGCTGATATAGTGCATTTCTACCAAAAAGCTTTACTTTCTATTTAGAAACCATCACCTCTGAACAACTGCAGAGCACCAGGGCAGAGGAGACTATCCAGATTTGTCTGAGCTGACTGATAGCCTACTGTACCTCTAATGCCCACTTATCAAAACACAATAGGTGGTAAAGCATCTCAGAACACAAAGCCTGTCAAACTTTGATCCCTATGGGCTACAAGAGCAGAAGACCACTGGGTTCCACTCCTGCCAGTCAAGCTGACCAAACTTTGACAGTTAAATATGTTGTTTTTGTTGCTTTTTTCAATCACTCAAGAACTAGGTTGTATTTTACCTTAAACCAGTCAGTGTATCAAGTACTGAATGCATTAACTGGGTGATAAAGGTGGTACAAGTGATACACCCTGGACAGACTGGCCATCCATCACATCACAACTTACATCCAAGAATAGTTTTAGCAGTCAATCCATAAGCTACATCTTTTTGGGGGGAAAGGAAGGATGAATGAAAGGTAAGTGGATTATTTAGAAGAAGCCTACACAAACCCATAAGGAATGTAATGGGGTGTCCAGGTGAGGTGGTGCAGTGGGATATTCTGCTAGTGTACCAGCTGCTGGGTGGGAAAAGACTGGACTGAAAAAAAGGGGTGGGGTCTTTGATGCTGTGTAAGGACCCTGGTTAGTAGCCCGAGGCACCTGTACCAAAGTGAAGGAATACGGAGATCAGACCTACAGATATACAAATCCACCCAAGTATGGGCAAATAAGAAGAGGTCGGTGGACTGTGTACGCATGAGGGGTGGGGGTGGGGTGGTATGAACGTGGTGTGTGTCAAGCAAACACACCCCCATCAGACGCATTGGGTTCCCCCTCCCCCAGCAAGAGACATATTGGCTATCTAAATTGGGAGAATAAAATAGTAAAGAACTTTATTTCTGGCGGGTAAAAAGAAGCAGTAAAAAGAAGAAGTGAGATAGTCCACGACCCTCAACGGGCAGAGTGGGGTTGGTGCAAGTGGCCAATTGAAGAATTAGAAAATTAATAGATTGGAAGAAATAGAACCATGAGTGAATGAGTGAGATGCTTACATGCAAATGTAAAGCTAGAAGGAAAACCTGCTTACTTGATATTCTTAAAATAAATAAATAAATAAATAATAGACAATTTTACAAGCTGTTGACACAGGAACAGAGGGGAGTCCGTGACAAAGTTGTCCTCAGATTTTTTTCAGAAGGCAATATGTGTGAGTTTTATCAGCCGACCTGCTGGGTCAAACGCCTGAGCTGAATGACAAGAAGCACTCTGAGCAAATTACAGCTGGATGCTCTCTCGTCTAGTTTAATATGGGCCTGTTCATTCTAAAAAGAGCTCATATAAAACAGATATAACAAGAGTGTGTGAGTGAATGTGTTCGAGAAGAGCTTCAGGCAACTCACCCATTCCAACAAAAAGAGCAACACAAACACTAATAATGCTGAAGTGCTTTCTAATGTGCTTCGTGGCCCTATTTAATCCCCATGTGACCTACCTACTGATCTAGTCGGGATGTAAAATATACACTGATCAGCCATAACATTAAAACTCACTGTCCATTTTATCAGATCCACTTACCATATAGGAGCACTCTGTAGTTCTACAATTACTGACTGTAGTCCATCTGTTTCTCTTCATGCGTTGTTAGCCCCCTTTCATGCTGTTATTCAATGGTCATGGCCCCAACAGGACCACTACAGAGTAGGTATTATTTGGGTGGTGGATCATTCTCAGCACTGCAGTGACACTGACACACTGAATGGTGGTGGTGTGTTAGTGTGTGTTGTGCTGGTATGAGTGGATTAGACACAGCTATGCTGATGGAGTTTTTAAACCCCTCATTGTCAATGCTGGACTGAGAATAGTCCACCAACCAAAAATATCCAGCCAACAGCGCCTGTGGGCAGCGTCCTGTGCCCACTAATGAAGGTCTAAAAGATGACCAACTCAAACAGCAGCAATAGATGAGCGATCGTCTACGACTTTACATCTACAAGGTGGACCAATCAGGTAGGATTGTCTAATAGAGTGGACAGTGAGTGGACACGGTATTTAAAAACTCTATCAACGCTGCTGTGTCTGATCCACTCATACCAGCACAACACACACTAACACATCACCACCATGTCATTTTCACTACAGTGCTCAGAATGATCCACCACCTAAATAATACCTGCTCTGTGGTGGTCCTGACCATTGAAGAACAGCATGAAAGCAGGCTAAAAAAAGCATGCAGAGAAACAGATGGACTACATTCAGTAATTATAGAACTACAAAGTGCTTCTGTATGGTAAGTGAAGCTGATGAAATGAACAGTGAGAAACAAGGAGGTGGTTTTAATGTTATGGCTGATCAGTGTATATTCAGGTAATGATTCAAGTAAATTCAAGCATCCAGCGACAGTGCTAGGCTTCATGTTCTGTCTCAAAGACGAAAATACTTGTCTGTATATATACTGTATATCCGGCCAGCTTAACCTGCAATGCACGCAATGGGTAAATGTTACAGCCAGCTTCTGGCGTATTGATGAAGCGTCGCTCCCTACTCCCTACACAGTTTGAAGTTTACTTCATTTGAACGTTTTCATTACCTTTGGATTGGATTCTCACTTAAAATGGTGGAATATCCTACGTAGTGCACTTCACAGGAACAACTGGGGTGAATGGAACGCTCCTACAGAATTGGCACTAATGGTTGAAAGACCTTCTGATTTTAGTTTTTAGTAAGAAATGCTGTTATTTGCATTTATTCAGTTTGCGTCACACAGATGATTGTTAATGAAACGCTTGATTGGCTTTCTAACGAGTTAGTGTTTTACTTATAAGCACACATTTACAAAATAACGGATTATGTTTCTAATAAGACACATGGTTATACATTTAATAGCATCTGGAAGAACATAAGCTAAGGTAAGCAGTGGTTATTATTTTTTTTGCTGTGTTTTGACTTTTGGCCGCTGTGCCGTGATTTATTGCAATGAAAACAAAACATTTACATTTACATTTACATTTTCAGCATTTAGCAGATGCTTTTATCCAAAGCGGCTTACAATTATGACTGTACACAATTTATTTTGAGCAATTGAGGGTTAAGGGCCTTGCTCAAGGGCCCAACAGTGGCCACCTGGTAGTGGTGGGGCTCGAACAGTACCTGTACCTGTCCAGTACCTTAACCACTGAGCTACCACTGTCCCACGTATCAGTTTAAGCTTTTAACTGGTACCTTCTTGTTATGGAAATTACATTAATTTGCACAATGATTAGGAAAGTAAAGGCACTAAGTAAAACGGCAAAATACAGTTTCTAATCTGTTGTTTTTTTTTTTTATCGGAACTTACAGATTATTTGTTTATTTCTATGCTACATTTCCACTATATGTTTTGTGTTTATTATATTGACTCGTGACTTGACTCAGACTCTAGCCTAAAGACTCATGACTTGACTCGGACTCTGAACTTTTCATTTTAAACATGCCTTATGCACCTAATCATCATAACTATCAAATTTTAAATTTTTTGCACCATGTTATACCACTATTACGCACTGCAATTCCACATGTTTTTAAGGCAGTCCGTTCTGTCTCTGTTTTCAGAAACGATTTTTTTTATAGAGTGGAAGGCAGTGAACTAATTAGTCCAAATGTCAGCACGAGTGCTGACCGCGGGGGACTGTCTCGCACTCACACGCTCATTCAGTCTCTTTTTTTTCTCTATTTACCTGTCAGAAATGAAAGGGAGGGCAACTGCGGCCGTTGCCCCCTCTGGGTGGTGTGACGTGTCAATCTGTCAAACTGGATCTAAAACCCACCTTCAAATGGCAAGGATAAGTCAGGAGATGGAACTATGGTCACTGGGGCAGCAGACAACAGACCTGCTGTGCTTAATAAAAAATATATGGTATTTGTTAGGTATTAATGAATAGTTTGCTAGTGGTTTTATTTCTGGTTGCCGTGGTATTTCAGGTATAGTGTTAAGATGTTGCAAGGCAGTTACTTTGATGCTTTAAGTGGTTTTTACAGTATTGCTTGGTACTTGCTATTGTATATCAGGTGGTTGTTAGGCTGCTGCTAGATGGTTACTTTGTTGTTGGTGGTTGTTGTAAATATGTTTGCTTTGATATCCCAGATGTTTTTTGCTGACTAGTTGCTTGATGTTCCCAGTAGTTAATACTGTGTTGCTGGGTACTTGCTATGACATTTCAGGTGGTTGGTATGGTGTTGCTAGGTGGTTATTCAGTTGTTGCTTGGTTTTTACTTCATTATCACAGGTGGTTGGTATGGTGTTGCTAGGTGGTTATTAGGTTGTTGCTTGGTTTTTACTTCATTATCACAGGTGGTTGGTATGGTGTTGCTAGGTGGTTATTAGGTTGTTGCTTGGTGTTTACTTTGTTATCACTGGTGGTTGGTGTTGTGTTGTAAGGCGGTTGTTAGGTTGTTGCTGGGTGTTTACTTTGTTATCACTGGTGGTTGTATGGTGTTGCTAGGTGGTTATTAGGCTGTTGTCGGGTGTTTACTTTGTTATCTCAGGTGGTTGGTATGGTGTTGTGCGGTGGTTATTAGTTGTTTCTTGGTGTTTACTATGTTATCATTGGTAGTTGGTATGGTGTTGCTAGAGGGTTATTAGGTTGTTGTTGGGTGTTTACTGTGTTATCGCTGGTGGTTGGTATGGTGTTGCTAGGTGGTTATTAGGTTGTTGCTTGTTTTTTACTTTATCACTGGTGGTTGGTGTGGTGTTGCTAGGTGGTTATTAGGTTGTTGCTTGGTGTTTACTTTGTTATCACTGGTGGTTGGTATGGTATTGCTAGGTTGTTGCTTGGGGTTTACTATGTTATTAATGGTGGTTTGTATGATGTTGCTGTGTGTTTACCATGTGATCACTGGTGGTTGGTATAAAATTCCTAGGTGGTTATTATGTTGTTGCTTGGTGTTTATCATGTTTTTACTGGTGGTTGGTATGGTGTTGCTAGGTGGTTATTAGGTTGTTGCTTGGTGTTTACTATGTTAGCACTGGTGGTTGTATGGTGTAGCTAGGTGGTTATTAGGTTGTTGCTTGGTGTTTACTATGTTATCACTGGTGGTTGTATGGTGTTGCTAGGTGGTTATTAGATTGTTGCTTGGTGTTTACTTTTATCAGTGGTGGTTGGTATGGTGTTGCTAGGTGGTTTTTAGATTGTTCTCTGATTCTGTTCTTTATGCTGGAAAAGACGTTGCATTCCTGGCAGCATTAAGTCTCTCTTAAATCCCAATATATGCTTCTTTTCACCTTTGGCACAGGGAACTCAGTGTCCAGTTTTCCCCAAAACAACCATAGAACCATAGACTGACCACAGCACACATTCCCAACATTTATTTTAGACCATCTGAGATGAGCTCGGGCCCACAAAACGAATATATGAAGGCATATAATTCATGTACAGCTTTCGCTTTGTGTAGTATCTTGCATTTTTTTTGATGCAGCGGTGGACTATGTTAGTTGACAATGGTTTTCTAAAGTACTCAAAAGCCCATGTGGCTGTTTTATCACAATATCATGATGGTTTCTCATGCAATGCCAACTGAGGGCTCAAAGCTCCAGCACATTCAACACTGGTTTCCAGCTGAGATCTATTCAGATTCTTTGAATCTTTTCACAATACTATGGACAGTAGACGGTAAAAGACTTTTTGGACTGATGGGCAATTCTCTTTTGAAGTTTGGCACAGTTGTGAGCCACGACCCATCATTGCTTGTAAATACTTATCATTCGATGGATCCTCTTTTATACCCAATCATGATTCCCTCATCCCTCATTTCACCTGATTATTGTGGATAGATGATAAACTTTTGACTCTTATTTTGCCTCTGTCCCAACTTTTTTGGAGTGTGTTAAATGCATCAAATCTGAAATTTGTTCTTTTTTTTGTCAGTTAAATAACGATTCAAGAGAATTACCAAATTCCACATTCTTCTTCATACTGCATTTTACACAATATCCCAACTTTTCCTTTATCGTATTTATATGTAAATATAAAGTATCATATGTAAATATTATCTATACATTATTCAAATTAAAAGTTCTTGTTTTTGCTTTACCTAATTAAGAAGC
This sequence comes from Trichomycterus rosablanca, assembly GCF_030014385.1. Classification (NCBI taxonomy): domain Eukaryota; kingdom Metazoa; phylum Chordata; class Actinopteri; order Siluriformes; family Trichomycteridae; genus Trichomycterus; species Trichomycterus rosablanca. The sequence continues at coordinate 14,013,161 of NC_085992.1, forward strand.
CACTGTTATGATAGTTCTTTGGTTCTGCATTAATCTAAACTCCGCCGCTGGCTTTATCCTGATAGTTTAAGCAAGCCGAACATCTGAGCTAATTTTACGCTTGCTAAATTTAGTTTTGGAACTTGTAATAAAACATTAACTTAAGTTGCACGCCTAAATTGAGTCAGACCAACTTGATTTGGGGAAAATTACTTTCCCTCAGCGGCAAACTCTGTCCTGAAGGTCTACAATCTAATACACTTCGGATTTCTCTAAACATACGACGTGACGGTCGGGATGGACTCAGCAATAAACTGATGAGTTCAATTAAATTAGAGAAGACATCCAGTCTGAAACATCTGCTTTAGGGGACTTTAGAGGTTTAACTAACTGTTTTAACACTCATGTTGCGCAAACATGAGTGTGTTTGGTTGACTTTGTCTTGGTACAAATATCATTCATAGCAAGGTAAAAGTAAATAAATAAAATGATATTAGTAATTAAAACATTACATCAAGCAATGTTACAGTAAAGTTGAGTAAAAAAATCTATATATACATATCCTATATTATGTGACTTGACTCGTTGAGGCATGGACTCCACTAGACCCCTGAAGGTGTGCTGTGGTATCTGGCACCAAGATGTTAGCAGCAGATCCTTTTACTCCTGTAAGCTGTGAGGTGGGGCCTCCATGGATCGGACTTGTTTGTCCAGCACAGATGCTCGATTGGATTGAGATCTGGGGAATTTGGAGGCCAAGTCAACACCTCAAACTCCTTGTTGTGCTCCTCAAACCATTCCTGAACCATTTTTGCTTTGTGGCAGGGCGCATTATCCTGCTGAGAGAGGCCACAGCCAGTAACATCCACATGGATGGCAGGACCCAAGGTTTCCCAGCAGAACATTGCCCAAAGCATCACACTGCCTCTGCCGGCTTGTCTTCTTCCCATAGTGACATGTGTTCCCCAGGTAAGCGACGCACACGCACCCGGCCACCATGTGATGTAAAAGAAAACGTGATTTATCAGACTAGGCCACCTTCTTCCACTGCTCTGTGGTCCAGTTCGAATGCTCAGGTGCCCATTATTGGCGCTTTTGGCGGTGGACGGGGTCAGCATGGGCACCCTGACTGGTCTGCGGCTATGCAGCACCATATGCAACAAACTGTGATGCACTGTGTATTCTGACACCTTTCTATCAGAACCAGCATTAACCTCTTCAGCAATTTGAGCTACAGCAGCTCGTCTGTTGGATCGGACCACAAGGGCCAGCCTTTGCTCCCCACGTGCATCAATGAGCATTGGCCGCCCATGACCCTGTCGCTGGTTTACCACTGTTCCTTCCATGGACCACTTTTAATAGATACTGACCACTGCAGACTGGGGACACCCCACAAGAGCTGCAGTCTAGCATCACAATTTGGCCCTTGTCAAACTGCTTCTAACACATCAACTTTGAGGATAAAATGTTCACTTGCTACCTAGTATATCCCACCCACTAACAGGTGCTGTAATGAAGAGATAATCAGTGTTATTCACTTCACCTGTCAGTGGTCATAATGTTATGCCTATATAAAATATTTACAGGACATATTCCAACACTTGCTATACCTAGAGGCTATTAATATTTTCTTATTCCCAAATGATAGAAGGGCAGCATGTGCATTTTTATTTTGGCTGTTAATGGGTAAACTGGTGGTACATGTGGGGGTCTAAGAGTTAATGAAGCCTTTGTAATAAACCGCCATGATCAGCACCCTTTATGATCTCATTTGTGAGGAGGAAATAAGTTTAGAGGCACAGCAAGATTCAGTGACAAGAGGGCAAATGAATGGAAAATAGGACGGAGGACAAATTAGGGACGAATAAAGCATTCAGCCCCCCAAAATAAATCATTGGCAGCAAAATGGCTGGCAGTGAAATGCATTTTGTGCTCAAGTTGTCTAAATCAACTGTTATTGCTGTAATGATTAAGTAAAGCCATCAACTATCAGTATTAATTGTAAAACACTTATTGCTAGGATAAAAAGCATCTGGGCGCTCAGGTTGCACAGTGGTAAAACACGCTAGCACACCAGAGCTGACATCTCCAACTCATGAGTTATAATCTCAGCTCTGCTATCAGCAGGCTGGCTGCCTAAAAGGACAACGATTGGCACGCCCGTCAGGTTTGGAAGCTGGGGGTATCTCTCATAACTAATGCAATTATGGCCTCTGCTGGCTGATCAATGGTGCCTGCACAGAAATGAGGGATAATGGAGATCAGTGCATGACTCTCCATGTGCAAGACTGTGTGTTTGTCATTACTCTTAGCGTGCATTCACATGAGAAGCAGCAAAGCCATGAGCCTCGGCACAAATCGCTGTTTTGCTTAGCGCTTGGCTTGGAGATCATGCTAAATCCACACCCCGCTCCACCTGGGAATCAAACCAAGGATATACACCGATCAGCCATAACATTAAAACCACCTCCTTGTTTCCACACTCACTGTCCATTTTATCAGCTCCACTTACCATATAGAAGCACTTTGTAGTTCTACAATTACTCACTGCAGTCCATCTGTTTCTATGATTGCTTTGTTAGCCCCCTTTCATGCTGTTCTTCGATGGTCAGGACTCTCCCAGGACCACTACAGAGCAGGTATTATTTGGGTGGTGGATCATTCTGAGCACTGCAGTGACACTGACATGGTGGTGGTGTGTTAGTGTGTGTTGTGCTGGTATGAGTGGATCAGACACAGCAGCGCTGCTGGAGTTTTTAAACACCTCACTGTCACTGCTGGACTGAGAATAGTCCACCAACCAAAAACATCCAGCCAACAGCGCTCCATGGGCAGCGTCCTGTGACCACTGATAAAGGTCTAGAAGATGACCAACTCAAACGGCAGCAATAGATGTGCGATCATTTCTGACTTTACATCTACAAGGTGGACCAACTAGGTAGGTAATTGAGTGGACAGTGAGTGGACACGGTATTTAAAAACTCCAGCAGCGCTGCTGTGTCTGATCCACTCATACCAGCACAACACACACTAACACACCACCACCATGTCATTGTTGCTGCAGTGCTGAGAATGATCCACCACCTAAACAATACCTGCTCTGTAGTGGACCTGTGGGGGTCCTGACCATTAAAGAACAGCATGAAAGTGGGCTAACAAAGCATGCCGAGAAACAGATGGACTACAGTCAGTAATTGTAGAACTACAAAGTGCTTCTATATGGTATGTATGATATATATATATATATATATATATATATATTAGGGCTGTCGAAGTTAACGCGATAATAACGCATTAACGCAATCTCAATTTAACGCGATTAAGATAAATAGTGCCATTAACGCAAATTCTAGTTCATGTTGAGACTTGACTGGTAGAACAAACGTTTTAATGTCGGACATGTCACCGTTTTTCATTTGCGGTTTGTTAACAAAATGTAAAAGAGCGTCGTAGCATCTGCACTTGCATAATAAAGAAATAAATACACGCTATATTCACAAGTTGTCGGGAGCAGAACACTTTATTAACTTATTCTGTTACGGTAAAGAATACCGGACAGCTGAGTCAAGCACGTTGTCCATGAACTATGGAAGCCCCAAAGGGTCAAAACACACTCACTTCGTGTAGAAACGTCCATCAAACCATTGGATAGTATTACTACCTAGTATGTGAGTGAATAAAACTCCCTTACAGTTTTCTCTTGTCCCAGCAGTTTTTAACAGAAGTACATTTAGCATAAAATGTGTTCACCATTTTAATTGTAACATTTCACTTAAAAATCCTTGTTTTCTATAACATTTACACAGATTTTTTTTTTATGCGATTAATCGCGATTAACTATATGAAATTCTGAGATTAATCGCGATTAAAAAAATTTAATCGTTTGACAGCCCTAATATATATATATATAGTGTAGAATGAATTTGTACTAAATTTGAACATGCAGCTCTACAGCAGAAAAAGGTTAACACATTAATATGAGACGGGTTTGAGAAGCACGACTGTTAATTGGGTACAGCATACTCTATTCCCTTTGGAAGACAGAGCAGATTCAGCCTTAAAACACACTGAAGCACTTAAGCATGTGCTTTTTAACACATCCGGCATGCTGCTGCGAACATATAGAGGCAAAAAAAAACTGTGTGGATGCATTATTTATGCACTGATTACACATTAAGAACAATATAAGGAGAAATTAGTTCTAAACGAGATGCTTGCTCAAAATAAATGGGTATGGTTGAAACATGATTTGAATCAAATGGTACACCTATTTCAAAGTGTGTGTACTACAACCCCAAATCAGAAAAAGGGACAGTATGAAAAATCCAAATAAAATAAAACTGCAGTGTTCCTTACATTTACTTTGACTTTTATTTGATTGCAGACAGCTTGAACCTGAAATATTTCATGTTTTATCTGCTCAACTTCATTTCATTGGTTAATAAATATCCATTCCTGCATTTCAGACCTACAACACATTCTAAAAAAGTTGGCATGGGGGCAATTTAGGGCTAGTAATGAGGTGAAAAAACTAAATAATGATGTGATTCCAAACAGGTGATGTCAACCGGTTTGGTACAAAAGCAGCATCCAGGAAAGGCTGAATCTTTGATAAATAAAGATGATCAGAGGATCTCCAGTTTGTCAATGTACCTCAAAGAAAGATTGGAAGGGTTTTGCATATTTCTCCCTCTACAGTGCATAATATTGTTAAACAATTCAAGGAATCGGGAGGAATTTCAGTGCGTAAGGGCCAAGGGCACAAGCTTAAGCTGAACGTCTGTGATCTTCGATCCCTCAGACGACACTGCATCAAGAACCGCCACTCAACAATAGCTGATATAACCACATGGGTGAGGGATTACTTTGGCAAACCTGTGTCAAGCACTACAATACAGAGTTACATGCACAAATGCCACTTAAAACTTTACTGTGTTAAAAAGAAGCCTTATGTTAACCATGTCCAGAAGCGGTGTCGACTTCTCTGGGCTCAGAGGCATCTAGGATGGACCATCACAAAGTGGATATGTGTATTGTGGTCAGATGAATCAGCATTCCAGGTCTTTTTTGGAAAAAATAAATGCTGTGTGCTCCGGACCAAAGACAAAAAGGACCATCCAGACTGTTATCAGCAACAAGTCCAAAAGCCAGGGTCTGTCATGGTATGGGGCGGTGTCAGTGTCCTTGGCAAAGGTCATTTACACTTCTGTGCTGGCAGCATTAATGCAGAAAAGTATATTGAGATCTTAGAGCAACATATGCTGCCTTCAAGACGTCATCTTTTCCAGGGACGACCATGCATTTTTTTAACAAGACAATATAAAAACACATGCTGCACACATTACAAAGGCATGGTTGCGGAAGAGGAGGGTACAGTTCTGACCTGTCCCTAATAGAGAATGTGTGGAGAATTTTGAAACTAAAATGAGACAAAATAAAAGCTGAAACACTAAATCACTTGGTATCCTCCGTGCCAAAATGTCTTTTAAGTGTGGTGAAAAGGAATAGCAACATTACAAAGTGGTAAATGCTTTACTGTTCCAACTTGTTTGGAATGTGTTGCAGACCTGAAATGCAGGAATGGATGTTTATTAATAAATGAAATGAAGTTGAGCAGATAAAACATGAAATATATCAGGTTCATCCTGTCTGCAATCAAATAAAAGTCAAAGTAAATGTAAGAAACTCTGTGTTTTTTATTATTTGCATTTTTCATGCTGTCCCAACTTTTTCTGATTCGGGGTTGTATTTCATAACCTTAACATGCACTCACTTTTCCAAAGCAGCTAAACCCTGACCAAGAAGCATTGAAGCAGGTTAATGCCTCAATGATTTATTCAAATATTGATCTGTTGCAACACAGCGGCGAAGAGCGAGAGCAATTACCAACAAGAGAAACACTGCCTCCGACTCCCATCATCGCTGTGGCTCAACGTACTACCACGCAATTCATCAAGCACTTGTGTCATTAAGTGGGATATTTCTATTACTTCTGTCTGCCAATATACGCATGAGTCACGCATCACTTAGCAACAACACTTAGCGCCAAATGGCTTCATTTGAAATGCAGATACTGCAGCCTGATTGATTCTGCAGAGCAATCAAACACACAGATTGCAGTTTTCAGATCAGTCAAACGTCCAGCCATCGATCAAGACGTGCGGCTCCATGAATTCAGACTCGTGTAATCGGAAACAAAAAAACTATCTGAAAGCGATGATGAATCGGGATAATTTCAAAAAAGCCGATCTCAAGCCGCTCGTGATGAATGGCGATGGGGAGCGCATTACGACTCTCGTTCATCTTCTAAATGCTGACAGGAGCTCCCCAGATCTGACACCATCTCACAATAGCAAATGCAAGCAACTGCAGAAAACAAAAAGAAAAAAATCTGAATGTTTATAGGTAGTGTCAAAAAGTCGCCAGATTTGAACAGTCCCCGACCTCATGACCTTTTTTAAAAATATATTGCTCCCATACAGCATGGATAGTAAAAGACTCATAGCTAATTTAACAATTATGAGGACACCCTTTTCAATTTATTATTATTATGCTTTCATATCTAATTTAACAATTATGAGGACACCCTTTTTAATTTATTATTATTATTATTATTATTATTATTATTATTATTATTATTATGCTCTCATAGATTATTTAACAATGAGGACACCCTTTTTAATTTATTATTATTATTATTATTATTATTATTATTATTATTATTATTATTATTATTATTGTTATTATTATTATTATTATTATTATTATTGTTTTGTTATTATTATTATTATTATTGTTATTATTATTGTTGTTTTGTTATTATTATTATTATTATTATTGTTGTTGTTGTTTTGTTATTATTATTATCAATATTGTTATTATTGTTATTGTCATTATTGTTATTATTATTATTATTATTATTATTACAGTATTATTATTATTGTTATTATTGTTATTATTGTTATTATTATTATTAATATTATTATTATTATTATTATTATTATTATTATTATTATTGTCATTATTATAATTTTTATTTTTATCATTATCGTTATTGTTATTATTATTATCATTATTGTTATTATTAATTATTATTGTCATTATTATAATTATTATTTTGTTATTATTATTATTATTATTATTACTAGTAATAATAATAATTATTGTTATTATTAATTATTATTGCCATTGTTATAATTATTTTTTATCAATATTATTAGAATTATTCCTTTTTAATGTATTGTTATTATTATTATTATTATTATCTTCTCATAGCTAATGAAACAACTATGAGGACACTTTTATTTTATTATTATTTTATTATTATTTTTATTATTGTTATTTTATTTTTTTTATAAATTCTTGCTGTAATGCACTCTGTTTTACAAATCAACCGAAAAAATTGGTACACTTTTCCACACTGCTCGGCGACCTCAGCCACAACTCCATCTTCATTCTACCTAATATAAACGGCCACAGATCAAAAGTCACTCCTAATGATGCGAAAATGTACCGCGGGTCCAAAATAAATGAAAACTGCTCCCAACTGGCTCACTGCTACATTCAAATGGGCTTTAAATTGCCACCGCAGCGTTCCCCACGAATTTGGCAAGGGCCCCCGCAGACATCTAATTGATGTCCAATTTCCATATTGGGCACATCTGTGTAGTAAATGCCATCATTCTGCAAATGAGCAGCAGAGAAGAACAAAAGAGGAAAAAATAAATGTTAAATAAATTGGATTGTGGTCATTTAACTGCTACATACCAGCAAAGCCACTGTGATTAAGCAAATTAAATACACCCAGGGTTTTTTCTTCTGAGAAGGTAAATTATAAATTTTTATAATTATTAATAAAATAAAGACTGTAAACCCAGATATTCAGTTAGGTCTGAGGCACAGATTAAGAAGGGATTTTCTTTAATCTACTGTAACATTCTCCCTAGGCCTCCTTGCCAAGCTTTGTCAATACTCGCCCTGTGTTTGTTTTTGTTCTTCTGTTCATTATAACCACCTGTCTTGTGTTTCTTGTCTTGACCAGTTAGTGTATTTATACACCATGTTTCTCAAGATTTGGTTCAAAGTATTATAGCGCCAAATTCCACACAACTGAGCATTCCATGTGGTTAGTTCTGTACCTAGTATATTGCTCCTTGTTTGCTTGCCCTGTTCCCAAGTTTATTATTCTGTAGATCTCCCGGGTATTTGATAATATATTTGCTACGAACAAGGACAATGATTACTAAATTCAGCTCATTAAAACTATTGCTGCCTGTTCTGTACCCATGCAATGACAGTTGTTCAATATTACACCTTTGAAAGAAAAATACACTGATCAGCCATAACATTAAAACCACCTCCTTGTTTCTACACACATTGTCCATTTTATCAGCTCCACTTACCATTTAGGAGCACTTTGTAGTTCTACAATTACTGACTGTAGTCCATCTGTTTCTCTGCATGCTTTGTTAGCCCCATTTCCTGCTGTTCTTCAATGGTCAGGACCCCCACAGGACCATCACAGAGTGGGCATTATTTGGGTGGCGGACCTATCTCCGCCCTTACAATGACATGCTGGTGGTGTGTTAGTGTGTGTTTTGCTGGTATGAGTGGATAAGACACAGCAGCACTGATGGAGTTTTTAAACACCTCACTGTCCTTGCTGGACTGAGAATAGTCCACCAACCAGAACACTGCATTTTAAAACTCTATCAGCATTGCTGTGTCTTTTCCACTCATACCAGCACAACACACACTAACACACCACCACCATGTCGGTGTCACTGCAGTGCTGAGAATTATCCAGCACCTAAATAATACCTGCTCCTGTGGTGGTCCTGACCATTGAAAAACAAGGTCAAAGCAGGCTAAAACAGTATGTAGAGAAACAGATGGACTACAGTCAATAATTGTAGAACTACAAAGTGCTTCTATATGGTAAGTGGAGCTGATAAAATGGACAGTGAGTGTAGAAACAAGGCTGATCAGTGTATGTAGATACCTTTATACACTACTAATACCTTTGCTTCAGATATGATATGAATAATTGGTACAGTGGTTTTGTTTTAAAGCAAGTGAGGATTTTCTTAAACCACATGAGGTAAGATGCAGTTCCTTCAGTTCTTCAATCTCACGTTGTGACGAGTGACTTGAGGTCAGAGCCGAGCACTTTTGAGTGCCTCCAAAATGGCATCCATGTATTTTTAATGGCTCCCAGCGGCTGTTGGAGTGTTCCCCCTGGTGCGAGCCATGGCGAGAAAGAGGAGGTGCTCCACATGCCAGGTTACTTGGGTAAATGACGTCTGGGCGCTGATATTTACAGTCTATCCTGATGGCCCGGTGTGACTCCTCTATTCTAAAAATAGAAGTCAGACAGGCTTAAGGCAGTGTAAACATTTAATTAAGGAAATGAAGTGATGGATTCAATAAGGCATTCTTCATGAACTGAGGAGAAGTGGGCGGCCCAGGAGAAGTCAGGATCTGGGAAGTGACAGTGCCGAAGGGTCCGACCCAGGAGAACGACGATGGTGGATGCGATGAGGAAACAAATTAATTAGTAAGACATTCATCTGGTTCTTTATCCTGCAGCTGCTCCACTTCATGCTGATCTACTCCAGATTCATCCTGCCCAAGGGCTCCTGGACCCTAATGCTGCATCTTTAATCCAGTATGAAAGAATGTGCATATGTAATCATACAGTCAGCTTCAAAATTACAGTTCTAGTGACTTGTGTTTGAGCCTGGTGTCTGATTCTTGTCCATGTGAAGTTTGGTATGATTCTAGGTTCTCTGAATAGATGATAGTTAGATTGGCAAGATTGGGTGTTGATTAGAACCTTTCCAAATTTTGTTTGCTGTTGGATCTAAAATTTACATTCAGTAACAAAAAAGAATCTCTGTGTCATTTTCTTCTGTGACATGACTATATAAATAGGGTTAGCTTGACTGCACCTTTAAGCAATGCAATAAATAAGCAATGTGATTAAAACAAAAAACAAAAAAAACCTAGCAACCAGCTGATGCTGGTCTGGATTGTCATGCTTAAAAAGGTCCTTATACACTAATCAGCCATAACATTACAACCACCTCCTTGTTTCTACACACACTGTCCATTTTATCAGCTCCACTTACCACATAGAAGCACTTTGTAGTTCAGAACCACCACAGGACCACCACAGAGCAGGTATTATTTGGTGGTGAATCATTCTCAGCACTGACATGGTGGTGGTGTGTTAGTGTGTGTTATGAGTGAATCAGACACAGCAGCGCTGCTGGAGTTTTTAAATACCGTGTCCACTCACTGTCCACTCTATTAGACACTCCTACCTAGTTGGTCCACCTTGTAGATGTAAAGTCAGAGACGATCGCTCATCTATTGCTGCTGTTTAAGTTGGTCATCTTCTAGACCTTCATCAGTGGTCACAGGACGCTGCCCACCGGGCGGTGTTGGCTGGATGTTTTTGGTTGGTGGACAATTCTCAGTCCAGAAGTGACAGTGAGGTGTTTAAAAAACTCCATCAGATCTGCTGTGTCTGATCCACTCATACCAGCACAACACACACTAACACACCACCACCATGTCAGTGTCACTGCAGTGCTGAGAATGATCCACCACCCAAATAATACCTGCTCTGTAGAGGTACTGGGAGAGTCCTGACCATTGAAGAAGAGCATGAAAGGGGGCTAACAAAGCATGAAAACAGGTGGACTACAATTAGTAATTGTAGAATTACAAAGTGCTTCTATATGGTAAGTGGAGCTGGTGAAAGGGACAGTGAGTGTAGAAAGAAGAAGGTGGTTTTAATGTTATGGCTGATCGGTGTGTGTGTGTGTGTGTATATATATATATATATATATATATATATATATATTATAATTTATTATACATTTTTACATATAATTTTATATCTTTTTTTTCTTTTTTAATAATAATATAATTGAATTTGATATAATTTTATATTATATATTATTATATTGTTTTTACATTCTTATTTTATTATTTATTTTGTTATTTATTTTTGTTCTAATTATTTAATTTTTTTTTGTTTATCATTTATGTTAATTGTTTTTGTTTCTTTATTTACATTTTTTATTATTTATGTCTCATTTATTCATTTATTTATGATATTCATTTATTTATGATTACCAGCTAGCAGTTGTTGCATTTCATGCTGGTTTTGCTGCCACCTTGCCGGTGGTTAGCAGGTTCAAGCTCAACAGTGCAAGTTGCTAGTCACTGACCATCAAAAACCAGCAAAGCAGAATTAAAATTATATAACAAATGCTAGTCAGAGGACAGCAATAAGAACCACTCCATAAACAGCTCTTTAGCCAACCAGAATTTGTTGTGTTTTGAACACAAACCCAGCAATTGAAACCAGCAATAGATAAGTATCTGATAGCGGAAACCAGCTATACAGTACACATGAAAAAGCTGAGAATATCTGTTTTAGACATATTTTGCATGTTGTTTATTCCTTTATAAACCTTTGCTTGTCTTATTGTATTTGTTGCAGCCACGCTAATATCAGACAAGGGTGTCTTCAGCTGGCAGATTTATCCGGCGTGACAGACATTTAAAATGTCTTAATGCACACTTCCAAACACACAGCGGGACACTTGGCAGAACCATCGGTGCTGGATTTGACGCGACAGGAAAACTGAAGAATTATAACAGTGTTGCAGCAGCTGGCTTGTTTTACTTTAAGTTTTTTAAGTTTCTTAAATACGACTCGATAAAAAGGATGCACACAGAGCAGTTGAGGACTGGTATATTCAAATATTGCTCACAATGAAATTATATATATATACAGTGGGGCCAAAAAGTATTTAGTCAGCTACTGATTGTGCAAGTTCTCCTACTTAGAAAGATGAGAGAGGTCTGTAATTTTCATCATAGGTACACTTCAACTATGAGAGACAAAAAGAGAAAAAAAAAATCCAGGAAATCACATTGTAGGATTTTTAAAGAATTTATTTGTAAATTATGGTGGAAAATAAGTATTTGGTCAATAACAAAAGTTCAACTCAATACTTTGTAACATAACCTTTGTTGGCAATGACAGAGGTCAAACGTTTCCTGTAAGTCTTCACCAGGTTTGCACACACTGTAGCTGGTATTTTGGCCCATTCCTCCATGCAGATCTCCTCTAGAGCAGTGATGTTTTGGGGCTGTCGCTGGGCAACACGGACTCCACAAATTTTTTATGGGGTTGCGGTCTGGAGACTGGTTAGGCCACTCCTGGACCTTGAAATGCTTTTTACGGAGCCACTCCTTCGTTGCCCGAGCGGTGTGTTTGGGATCATTGTCATGCTGGAAGACCCAGCCACATTCCATCTTCAATGCTCTCACTGATGGAAGGCGGTTTTGGCTTAAAATCTCACGATACATGGCCCCGTTCATTCTTCCCTTAACACGGATCAGTCATCCTGTCCCCTTTGCAGAAAAACAGCCCCAAAGCATGATGTTTCCACCCCCATGCTTCACAGTAGGTATGGTGTTTACTCAGCATTCTTCTTCCTCCAAACACGACGAGTTGAGTTTTTACCAAAAAGTTCCATTTTGGTTTCATCTGACCACATGACATTCTCTTAATCCTCTTCTGGATCATCCATAAGCTCTCTGGCAAACTTCAGATGGGCCTGGACATGTACTGGCTTAAGCAGGGGGACACGCCTGGCACTGCAGGATTTGAGTCCCTCTCGACGTAGTGTGTTACTGATGGTAGCCTTTGTTACTTTGGTCCCAGCTCTCTGCAGGTCATTCATCAGGTCCCTCCGTGTAGTTCTGGGATTTTTGCTCACCGTTCTCATGATCATTTTGACCCCACGGGATGAGATCTTGACCCCAAGGGAGATTATCAATGGTCTTGTATGTCTTCCATTTTCTTACAATTGCTCCCACAGTTGATTTATTCACACCAACCTGCTTGCCTATTGTAGATTCACTCTTCCCAGCCTGGTGCAGGTCTACAGTTTTCTTCCTGGTGTCCTTCGACAGCTCTTTGGTCTTGGCCATGGTTGACTGTTTGAGACTGTGGACAGGTGTCTTTTATACAGATAACAATGTCAAACCGGTGCCAATAATACAGGTAATGAGTGGAGGACAGAAGAGCTTCTTAATGAAGAAGTTACAGGTCTGTGAGAGCCAGAAATCTTGCTTGTTTGTTATTGACCAAATACTTATTTTCCACCATAATTTACAAATAAATTCTTTAAAAATCCTACAATGTGATTTCCTGGATTTTTTTTTCTCATTTTGTCTCTCATAGTTGAAGTGTACCTATGATGAAAATTACAGACCTCTATATATATATATATATATATATAAAACACAACTGATATATATGGAATGAAACTGATATATATGGAATAAATATATAAATAAATACAGTCACCTGTCATTTACTTTTGCATTTTTGGCATTTAGCTACTTACAGTACTGTGACAGTTTATTATCTTATTAGGGTTAAGGGCCTTGCTGAAGAGCCCAACAGTGGCAATCTGACAGTGGTGGAGCTTGAACCAGCAACCTTTTGATTATTCGTCCAGTACCTTAACCGCTAGGCTACAACTGCTGTAGTTCAGTGACTTATTAAAATAATATATATCCTATTATCTATATTAAAATGTGGTGGCATACAGTGGGTAGCACTGTCATCTTACAGCAAGAAGGGCCCAACAGTGGCAACCTAATAGTGGTGGGACTTGAACCAGCAACCTTTTGATTACTAGTTCAGTACTTTAACTGCTAGACTACAACTGCCACAGTTTAGTGACTAAAATGTGGTGGCACAGTGGGTAGTTCTGTCATCTCAAAGCCAGAAGGGCCTGGGTTCTATTCTCAAGCTGTGCAGCCTTAGTTCTTTCTGTGTTGAGTTTGCATGTTCTCCCATCATCCGTGTGGATGTTCTCCAGGTGCTCTGGTTTCATGCAGTCAGGCCAATTGGAGCCAATTGTTTATGTGTGTGAATATATGTGTGTGTCTGCCCTGTGATGGACTGGCAACCTATCTGCTGTGTTTCCTACCTCTCGCCCAATGAATCACATTCAAAATGTGTTTTAGGTGTCTATAAGCAATTCATACAAATATTCATAGCTGGTCTGTGCTGAAGTATGAACTGACGTGCACATAAAGTATGCACTGGTATTGATTACATCAATACAACTAACTAAATTTGACTGCATCACTCAATACTGTATGAAGGGAGAAAATATTTGTTTTCATCAGTTTAATACACACAGCAGTGAAAGCAACTTATATATTCTCAGGTATGCACTAGATTTATTGGGTAGAAAACCAAATAATAGCTTCCAAGAGTGCATAGGGAACATCAGTATTCAAATTGGGACAATGCATAGAAGAAAAACGTCCAAATTGTGATGGCTGGACGACTGGGTCAGAGCATCTTCAAAACTGCAGCTCTTGTGGGTTGTTCCTGGTCTGTAGTGGTCAGTATATATCAAAAGTGGTCCAAGGAAGGAACAGTGGTAAACCGGCGACAGGGTCATGGGCGACCAAGGCTCATTGATGCACTTTGGGAGCGAAGGCTGGCCTGTGTGGCGACAACAGATGAGCTACTGTAGCTTAAATTGCTGAAGAAGTTAATGCTGGTTCTGATAGAAAGGTGTCAGTATACACAGTGCATCACAGTTTGTTGAGTATGGGGCTGCATAGCTGCAGACCAGTCAGGGTGCCCATGTTGACCCCTGTCCACCGCCGAAAGCGCCAACAACGAGCACGTGAGCATCAAAACTGGACCACGGAGCAATGAAAGAAGGTGGCCTAGTCTGATGAATCACGTTTTCTTTTACATCACGTGGATGGCCGGGAGCGTGTGCGTCACTTACCTGGGGAACACGTCACCAGGATGCCCTATGGGAAGACGGCAAGCCGGCAGAGGCAGTGTGATGCTTTGGGCAGCGTTCTGCTGGATGTCACTTTGACATGTACCACCTACCTAAGCATTGTTGCAGACCATTGTTGCAGACCCTTTCATGGAAACAGTATTCCCTGATGACTGTGGCCTCTTTTAGCAGGATAATGCGCCCTGCCACAAAGCAAAAATTATTTAGGAATGGTTTGAGGAGCACAACAACGAGTTTGAGGTGTTGACATGGCCTCCATATTCCCCAGATCTCAATACAATCGAGCATCTGTGGGATGTGCTGGACAAACAAGTCCGATCCATGGAGGCCCCACCTCACAGCTTACAGAAGTTAAAGGATCTGCTGCTAACATCTTGGTGCCAGATACCACAGCACACCTTCAGGGGTCAGGGCTGCTTTGGCAGCACAATATTAGGAAGGTGGTCACGATGTTATGCCTCACTGGTGTACATCTTCTGTTTAAAGTATTTTTATTCAATACCTGGGACACACTATACAGATAACGTCCAGGCTAAAAGGTCCAGTCTTTAGGCAAACGGCAATATTTGGAAATAATGAAATCCCTAAAGACTTGTGATTATTTTTGGGGAAATGATTCAACTGTCTAAATGTTGTATATGCCTCAAAGAAACACAAAGCTGCAAACACAGTTTAACCAGGCTTAAAAAAACAACATCATCTAACAACGCCAGCTTTAAATTCTAACAGCAATCTTGCTAGCTCACCACATTAATCCTCTCATGTAAAGCAGACAAAAGAACTTCATATATTCGTTTCTATTTGTTGTATAAAAAATCAAACTTCAAACATAATTGCTAATCAAAATTTCATGCTGGACAGCACAAACTTACCAACAAACTTTTCTTTTCATTATTTTCATTTGTTCATTAATCAACACACCTAATTAAATTCATGAGATCATTATAACAGTATTCCCTCCCTCAACTGAATCAGGCGTATTAGATAATTAGCTTAAAACCAAAGGTGTTTAACTCAGATTGGTGAGCAAGAGTCCAACAAAATGGAATTTTTTATTTATTAAACCTGATTTAAATTAGCACCTGAGCTAATTGCCAAGCCCTTCAAGTTAGATTAGATTTGGATCCTATTGAATAAATTGTGAAGAATAGCTCTGGAACTGGGGCAAATTCTGGAGCAAATTCTGCTTTTTTAAACCTTTAGCCTGCCAATTAGCTGTTACGGATGTCAGGAAAACAGTTTAAAACTGCATATTCATTTAAAAATTAAACCTTAATATTCACAATAATTTCAGGTTAAGTGACAGTTTTAATGTCAAATACAGTGGACCCTTGACTTACGAATTTAATTGGTTCCGAAAGGCTGTTCTTAAGTCAAAATGTTTGTTAGTTAAACCTATTTTTCCCATAGGAAGTAATGTAAATAGAATTAATCCGTGCCAGACCTCCCAAACTACCCCCTTACCTAACCTCTCTAATGTCTTAAATGGTCTTTTTTGTTATAAATGCAAGTATATTTTCCCTTAAATCTTAAATTATAGAATAGACATTACTGTAAGAAACAATAATAAACAATACACAGTAGTACTGTACATAAAAAACACACATCACATTGTACCATACACCATAATAAATTTCCTTCTTTTTTTATAAAATGTATCTACCAGAAACAACAATAACTCTCATATTTCTCTATCATTTCCTTCTTTATTTCAATAGTGTTGTATTTTGTAGGTGTAATTGCACGAAAGAAAGAATACTTTACTCAGCAACTTCCTTCTTCTCTCACTCACTGTCCCCCTGTCTGATACACAGTGACATCTACTGGCAGGAGTAATTATACAACAACAAATAGCAATAAATTTGTTTATTTTCTCACCACTATGTTTTCTCTGCACCTTCTTTGGGGCCATTTTAATATAGAATTTTACAAAATATAAAGAAAACACCGGAAAAACACTGTCCGCTGTCCAAATGTTCGCTCATTGTGTATATATATATACTGTATAGAGAGAGAGAGAAACGGTCTGAGTCAACTTGTTCGTGACGTCATGTGTTTCGCGAATTTTGGTTCATAATTCGAAATTTGTTCGTACGTTAAGTTTAAAAAGATTGGTCGTAACCCGAAATGTTCACATGGTAAACTGTTCGTAACTCAAGGGACTACTGTAAACTGAAGAGCACTACCTCCGCTAGTACCTCTGCTACTTCCAATACCTGCATGTAATGTTCCTATCTGCGGTACAGATCAGCAGGGGTCAGTTGTCATGCCGTCTAGCACATACTGCACTAACTTCACTAAGCACATACTGGCCTCACGACCAAATTTTTTATATTTACGATGCATCAAGAACCTGCCTGACTTCCACTGGCCCTTTTTTAACCCTTTATCTTTTCTTTCTTTTTTCTTGGGTTTTTTTTTTTCCCCAGAGCTTGAGGTGTCATTTACTGGTGGATTGAGCAGCTGGCACTGGTGGCAAACCACCTTCTATTTATTTCTTTTTCATTCTATTCTTGGTTTCTGGTTGGGGTTGTGATTGCTAGAGGCTTTAGTGATTATGGCTAAGTGGGGTGACCACAATGATATATACGGAATGAAAAATGATATACTGTATATGGAAGGAAACTTGATATATATGGAATGAAACTTGATATATATGGAATGAATCTTGATATATATATGAAATGAAACTTGATATATATATATATATATATATATATATATATATATATATATATATATATATATATATATATATATATATATACAGTATATATACATATATATATATATATATATATATGGAATTAAACTGATATACTGTATATGGAATGACTGTGACAGTATATTATCTTATTAGGGTTAAGAGCCTTGCTGAAGAGCAATCTGACAGTGGTGGGGCTTGAACCAGCAACCTTTTGATTATTATTTTAGTACCTTAACTGCTAGGCTACAACTACATTAGTTAAGTGACTTATTGAAAGAATATATATCCTATTATTTATACTAAAATGTGGTGGCATAATGGCATGGTGGGTAGCGCTGTCATCTCACAGCAAGAAGGGCCCAACAGTGGCAACCTGACAGTGGTGGGGCTTGAACCAGCAACCTTTTGATTATTCGTCCAGTACCTTAACCGCTAGGCTATAACTGCTTTAGTTCAGTGACTTATTAAAAGAATAGATATCCTATTATTTATACTAAAATGTGGTGGCATAATGGTAGTGGGTCAGTGGGCACTGTCATCTCACAGCAAGAAGGGCCCCAACAGTGGCAACCTGACAGTGGTGGGCCTTGAACCAGCAACCTTTCGATTACTAGTTCTGTACTTTAACTGCTAGGCTACAACTGCCACAGTTCAGTGACTAAAATGTGGTGGCACAGTGGGTAGTTCTGTCATCTCAAAGCAAGAAGGGCCTGGGTTCGATAATGATAGTAATCACCTCCGTTTTCTGTCTTGCCTTATGATCACAGTATAAGTGATGTTATCGCTTTGGCTTGTGGCAATTTATAGCTCCTCCAGAGATACTTTAACCAAGCTTTCCCGCCTTATAATTTGGTCCTCATCAAAGTCACTCAGGTCTTATTGCTTATCAAATCTGCTGCAATAATCCAATATTTAGTGGATGTAATAGAACTGTGACATAAACAGTTGTAAGAGAATAGGCATTACCATGCACATCTAATGTTTTGGCTCACCAGTGTAGATAATCTAGGTATACCCTGTGCACTGACCACTTATTTTACACGTATAGGCTATTTTAGGTTAAATTAGTTTTGGTAGAGCAGAAACAACACTAATCCGCTCTTTGGTTGCCCTATGTTTCCTGGTTTCCTGGAAATGTCCCAAGTGTGCATGTCCAAATAGAAAATCCACAATATTGTGTCCCAAACCACATATAAAACTACATAAACCGATCAGTCATAACATTATGACCACCTTCCTAACTGACTGGTCTGCAGCTATGCAGCCCCATTCGCAACAAACTGTGATACACTATATTCTGACACCTTTCTATCAGAACCAGCATTAACTTCTTCAGCAATTTGAGCTACAGTAGCTCTTCTGTTGAATCGGACCACACGGGCCAGCCTTCGCTCCCCACGTGCATCAATGAGCCTTGGCCGCCCATGACCCTGTCGCTGGTTTACCACTGTTCCTTCCTTGGACCACTTTTGACAGATACTGACCACTGTAGACCGGGAACACCTAACAAGAGCTACAGTTTTGGAGATGCTCTGACCCAGTCGTCTAGCCATCACAATTTGGCCCTTGTCAAACTCGCTCAAATCCTCACGCTTGCTCATTTTTCCTGCTTCTAACACATCAACTTTGAGGATAAAATGTTCACTTGCTGCCTAATATATCCCACCCACTCATGTACAGGTGCCGTGATGAAGAGATAATCAGTGTTATTCACTTCACCTGTCAGTGGTCAAAATGTTATTACTATTATTTAAGGATCATACAGTAGATTCACACTATTTTAAATTGGGAAATGGTGTCTTTATTGTGTATGTTTAGTTATTTATTTGGATTTTAACGTCATTTTAAATATAGTTATTATTATCATTATTAAATATAGTTATTATTATTATTATTATTATGTCAGACACAGTCATGGACAAGTTCGCATCTCTGATTCACCTCACCTGCATGTCTTTGAACTGTGGGAGGAAAGCAGAGCTCCCAGAAAAAAAAACCACGTAGACACAGAGAAAACATGCAAACACCACACCGAAAGGACCGGGACCGCTCCACCTGGGAATCAAACCCAGGACCTTCTTGCTGTGAGACAAGAGTGTTACCCACTGAGGTTTTATTTCCTCAAGCAGCTTTGATATGGTGTTTGGAATGATCATGCATCAATGACTCTGTGATGCTGTGTTCAATTTAAATTAGAACCTTTATTTGTCATATATATTTAAACACGTGTACAGTACAACCATGCCGCCCTCTTCATTGTGTATCACAGTACCGTGTCCAGCTTTTTTTTCATGGTAAACATTTGGTAGATCACAAAACACAAATCTAGACTACAGTTGTGTTTGTTAAAAACACTTTTATCTCCTCTTGTCAAAACAACCCTTTTCTGTTCCAGCATGACTGAGCCCTTGGTCACAAATCATGATCCATAAAGTTATAGTTTAACAAATGTGGTGTTTAGGAACTCAGTGGCCTGCACAGGTGTTTAGGAATCCAATAAGCTGCACAGAGCCCTGACAACCCACTAAACTTTGACCTGGCCAGACGTCCAGCAAGTACAACTGGCTGTACCTTAGGGAGGTTTAAAGATGTTCAATGCTGCTGTACAGTTGTTGCCTCTGCTGTCTGGTGGAGGCACATGCGCTAATAATGGATGATTTGCAGAGTGCTTAGTGTGGCTCTCTGTATGCAGTATGGCTTGCTATGGGACTCTGGCACTGGAAGGTATGAAGACGCATACAGGGAATGTTTCATAGGGGGCTTGTAAAAGTCTCAGCTCTCCTCAGGCAACGTGGGGAAATGGGTGGTTGTGGAAGTGGTAAGAATTGGCAATAAATATGGGAATAGGCTATAATCAGACTGGGGGGTGCATTACAGTGTGTGTTAGCAGCTGTTGCATAAACAACACATACCATTTGAAACACAGCCGTAGTTGAACATTGCCACTGGCTTCAAAGCAGCAATGTAAGAAAAAGCTCGTCTTAGCTCGTCTACTTGCAGTAAAGCAAACAATGAATAAGTTTTCGCCTGAGGTCTCCAATGATAAGTGCAGGTTTTATCACTGTTGCGTAAACGTTCAATTGATGCATTTGATGTAAATGTGTCATGGCAGTGTCATGGCAGTGTCATTCATGTCTATATACACTGAACAACCACACCTGGTTGCTTCACATCTTTTCCAGAGGGTCTGATTACTTGATTTTAGTCACTGTTGGCATCCCTCAGCTGAGCCCTGCTGGATGCTGGTGTACTGTTGTGGGACTTAAGGGGCCATGTGACAAAATAAGCTACAGAACCCTGGTTGTCCAGCATCAGCTATGTGTTTAAAATATAAATGTCCTTGTTTTTAGCTATTATTATTATTATTATTATTATGATGATGATGATGATGCCAAATATGTAAGCATAATGACTGAAATGCAGAACACATATAAACAGTATTAACAAGTTTCAATTATTCATATCCTCACATGGGGCACCAAAATGTGATAGAATCTATACTTTATTTAAAAATTTTATTATAACATTTAGAGTACATTCTAATATATATATCTAATATTTATGTCAGCCATGTTGCTATATGTGTAATGTGGTAGTAGGAGTCATGTCCACCTGTGCAGCCTAGTTTGGCTGGTAGTTGGGGCACAGAGGTGCAGTAGCATGTTGATTTCAATCATCTGTTCTTTGTATCCCTCTGCGCTGCCTAGTTTGGCCGGCAGATGGGGTACGGCGGCTCAATCTCTAGACTGAAAGTCACCTTATAATATAGCCTCCTATATGTCACAGCTTCTCTCTGTCTTCTTTGCCAGCTCCTTTGTTGGCACACTTGCACCTCTTTGAGGCTGTGGTGCCAGAGATCTTTTCCACTGATGGGGGTTGTTAGCATTCTGTTGATTCCTGGGATCTCGCCCCGGTGTCGCAGCATGTTGGACCTCACGACGAAACCGCCCTGGGAGAGGGAATTGCCCAGAGGTGGTGTGATGTCCCTTTTTTGGAGCTGGATTCACCCAAAAATCACTGTTATGCACAGGGGAGCATGAGTATGGCAAGTTTGACAGTTCCTTGTCTTTAAAGCTCTATTTTTTTTTTTTTGTTGTTGCAGGTAGCAGATGTTTAATCTGATAATTTGTTTTTTAATAATTTGGCCACTTAGTCATTTGCAATTGTTCCCTGTTTTGTTTGGCTTTTTAGTTACAGTATTGTTCTACCTTGATAAGACACTTGCAAACTGAGTTCTATTTCTATTCCTGCAGGTCTGTTGGGATGTATCTCGCGCTCTCTGCAGCACAACATGTTCCTGCCCCGGTACAGTATGTACATACTGGACTTTGAAACAAAACCCTTTACAGATCTGTGCTCACTCAGAAGTTTATCTTGGGTTTTTTTTTTTTTAATCGTGATGAGAAAAATTGTGGCCACCTTGAAACAAACTTTTCACAATCGATGCATTTGTTCGAACCTCATACCAGGTTGAACCAGAGGCAGTGAAAGGGGGCATAAAAGAAAGCCCTGCAGCAAAGGATGTACATCTAGTTCTGAAATAGGAATGGTAATGATGGATCAGCTAGGATCAAATGTCAGAACTCGGTTCCTTTCTTCTAAAGATCTGAGTTCCCAGAATTACTCATGTAGCTGGTGAGACTCGGAAAGTGTGAGGACAGAACAGGAATGAAAGGAAACAGGCAGATAGAAAAACTCGCATTGCCAGATGGATGATTCGGTAGCAGGCATGAGGGCAGATCATTACAGTCAGAAATACACAGACCAGCATGAAACGTGTGTGTGTTAACAAGCAATACTAATGAGATGCATGTTAAAGCTCTATACATTTACAAATGCATCAACATAGCGCTTTTCCACCAAAAGAACTCTGGTTCTTGAACCGGTTCTGTTCAGGTTTCTTCGGACCTTGGTGTTTTGTAGAGAACCGACCCATATTTCCACCAGTTTTTGAGAACCAAGCCTGCGTCATCAACGGTGGGCGTTGCGCAACGAAAGTAAAGAGTAGTAACAAGGTGATGGAGCATGTAGATCACCTGCAAGCATTTGTGCTGTTGTTACAAATGTTTATTTTTATGCAAAAGGCATCGCTCAACTATTGGTAATAAAAAGACATAGAAGGCGACTCCATACCTTGTGTTTATCGCCATTGTTGCTTTCTTTAGTGCATTCACATGAAAAGCGTTTTTGCACTTTGCTCTCACCGCGGCCCTTGACGCAAATAGCTGCATTGTTCAGCGATTGGCCTGAGCATTAAAACATCACTAAAGTGTACTACAACACGAACAACTATTTGTGTGAAATAACATCAAATCACCTCTAAAGTACAGCACATACACAGATCAGCCATATCATTAAAACCACCTCCTTGTTTCTACACTCACTGTCCATTTTATCAGCTCCACTTATCATAGAGAAGCACTTTGTAGTTCTACAATTACTGACAGTGGTCCATTTGTTTCTCTGCATGCTTTATTAGCCTGCTTTCACCCTGTTCTTCAATGGTCAGGACTCTCCCAGGACCACCACAGAACAGGTATTATTTGGGTGGTGGATCATTCTCAGCACTGCAGTGACACTGACATGGTGGTGGTGTGTTAGTGTGTAATGTGTTGGTATGAGTGGATAAGACACAGCAATGCTGCTGGAGTTTTTACACACCTCAATGTCAATGCTGGACTGAGAATAGCCCACCAACCAAAAATGTCCAGCCAACAGCGCCCCGTGGGCAGCGTCCTGTGACCACTGATGAAGGTCTAGAAGATGACCAACTCAAACAGCAGCAATAGATGAGCGATCGTCTCTGACTTTACATCTACAAGGTTGACCAACTAGGTAGGAGTGTCTAATAGATTGGACAATGAGTGGACACGGTATTTAAAAACTCCAGCAGCGCTGCTGTGTCTGATCCACTCATACCAGCACAACACACACTAACACAACACCACCATGTCATTGTTGCTGCAGTGCTGAGAATCATCCACCACCTAAATAATACCTGTTCTATGGTGGTCCTGTGGGGGTCCTGACCATTGAAGAACAGCATGAAAGGAGGTTAAAAAAGTATGTAAAAAAGTATGTAGAGAAACAGATGGACTACAGTCAGTAATTGTAGAACTACTAAGTGCTTCTATATGGTATGTGCTCTACTTGCTCTACACAACTGTTTCAGAGTACCAAAAAACAAGCCATAATTGTTTCTTCATCTCATGAGAAACTAATTGAGACACGTCCAGAACAAATGCTGGCTGTTTTTTTACACTGAGAGAATAAGTGTCTGACACAAAAGGTCAAATTCATACAGCAGGGTTTGAGATGGAATACTTTTTGGCACTATACAGACATTCTCCTTGACATTGGCACCACATGTATCTCACTTTCTCTTTCCACCTTTCTTTCTTGTTGAAGCATGTTATTTTGGGAGGTGCGCAGAGATGGGTGAGGGATTATTGCAGGGCCGGGACGTGCAGGCAGATGGGGGAAGCGAGGAGGAGGAGGGAGGGGCGCATCGAGATCGAGGTGTAAAACGAGGGATTGCTCAGTCATTCGTCATCGATGTGAAGCACAGGCAGTACCAGCAAAGGAGGAAGATCGAGGTGCATTGCAGCATGGCAGCAATGATGCACGACCCCCCTTCCCACACACACACACACACACACACACACACACACACACACACACACACACACACACACACAAACCATGTTGCCAACAAAGTGGAAGTACACTTTTAGTATTCTCATTTCATGTTACAGAAGCAAATCCCAACATAAATTATTAATAAATAAACTTATTAAATAATGAATTAATTAATTCACCAATAACAACTTCATTCTAATCAGGACAAAAGTGGGTCTGAAGCTTACAATAAACACTGATCACAAGACACACACCCTTAAACAGAGCAAGGATCAAACCAAGGACCCATACAACATGTGCAGAACCCATACAACACGCTGAGCCACCAAACTGTCCCAGACTACATAAGTGGTAATTATGTTTATATATTAATAAAGGCATGATTTGACGAGTTTGGTCTAAGGAAGCTCTAGTGGTCAACACAGATACCTATTTTTTAATGCATTATCTCGCATTTTCTCCCAATTTTTAGCTTCTCCAATTTTCTGACCTCTGCCCCGATTGAGTAGAGCGAACTGACACATGCCCCCTCCGACAGGTGTGCAGTAGCCGACTGCATCTTGTCACCTGAACAAGCCGTTATTCCTCTACATTGTGCAGACACCATCAATCAGCCAGCAGAGGTCGTAATTGCATCAGTTATGAGGTCCGTATCCGGCTCCCTCCCTGGATGAACAACAGCCAAACATTGTTCATATAGCCGCTTAGCCCAGCCGGATGGCAGAGCTGAGATTCGATACGATGTATTTGAAATCCCAGCTCTGGTGTGCTAGTGTATTTTATCGCTGCGCCACTTGAGCGGCACAGATACCTAATTTTAACCACAACGAACATCTTTGGAATGAATTGGAATGTCGATTAAGTGACGTTGTGCTTTATCAATGCTTGTTTGAGTGAATGAGTACAAATTCCCACAGATACACAACAAAATATTACTAAGTGCAGCTGCAAAGTGTATTTGTGTGTGTGTGTGTGAGGGGGAGAGGAATCCATATTAATGACCAAGCTTTAAAAATACCCCCAAGCAGTTGCCCAGCCAAATAGCACGATCCTTATACTGTGAAATATGTGGTGGTAGCATTCTGGTATCTGGAAGCACCTAGACTAGCAATCTGGACAGGACTGATGGAAAAATGAATGGAGTACAATAGGAATAGATCTTAGAGAAGAACCTGCCCCAATTAGTCAAAAATCTTTCAAATGAAGAAAATGAAATAGCCTTGAGTAGCTGTGGGGGGCGTTTGAGTCAAGCGGAGTATTACTGTTTCTTTTCTGGTGGGAGTGGTCTGAGGGGTTACTTGATAGTTATATGAGAGTATATATATATATGTGTCTGGTTTTCTCTGAATCACTGGTTTCAATGCAGTAAAAGACCCCCGGACAGGATCTATCAATCAATCAATCTATCACACCCCTCGCCCCAGACATAGCCAATCATGTCTGTATGTAGAGCCTGAAAGGGGCAGTTGTAGCCTAGCGTTTAAGGTACTGGACTGGAAAGCAGAAGGTTGATGGTTCAAACCCCAGCACTGCCAGGTTGCCACTGTTGGACCCTTGAGCAAGCCCCTTAACCCTCAGTTAGACTGTATAATGCAAGTCGCTTTGGATAAATGCGTCTGCTAAATGCAGAAACTGTAAACTGTAAACTGCATAACCTAAAATAGTATTTACATTTATTGCTTAACTATAATATAGTTTACAATTACTGACTGTAGCCTATCAGTTGTTTTGTACACTTTGTCAATCCCTGTATCCCATTTCTAAATCAAGGGACCGCCAAATGATTAGAAATATGATTTTTGGGTGTTGGATCATTTATAGCACTGTATTAACAATATAATAACATAGTAATTACATAGTAAATACATGGTAGTGTGTTTTCTGGTATGAATATAGCAGGTGCAGCAGTGATGTTGGGATTTTTATATATATTATATATCACAGGTAGAGGTGAAAGCTTTTTTCTATATTCCATGCATAATATACAGTATGTTAACCTTTCACTTGAACACTTTCTGATCACAAGACAAAGTTGGCTGTATATTTTTGGTTGGAGCGCTATTTTCGTCCCAGCACTGACATTTCTGTCAACACTACTGTATATGCTACCACATCATTACCATGTAAATGTCATTGCCATGCTGAGAATGATCTACCACCTAAATAACTTGTGTTATTTCTATATGGGGTCCCTTTACAATGATAAATGAGGTATGGAAGTTGGCGTAGTGTACATGGCTAGTGTACAGATGGGCTACAATGAGTATGAGTATATACACACAAATTGTATGTGTACTGTGGCTATAGCTTATGAATAAGGCCCGACTGAAATTCGAACTTTAAGGTTTGTGTTTAACGAATTTTTCATTCGCGTAGCAATCCTACAGCAATTCAGTTAGTAATTGGTTAGTCAGAATGTCCAAGATGCCAAAGTCTAAAGCAGCTAAAAACACTAATCAGGTAACTAAGTTTGGAAAACCTCAAACCAAAACACGGACAAGTATTTTCGAACATTAAGCCTTGCACCATCGCTGGATGTTCTGGGTTTACATTCAACTATTAAGGTGAGCTGTGCTGTGTAGGGCCCTACATTATGACCACTGACAGGTGAAGTGAATAAGACTGATTATCTCTTCTTCACAGCACCTCTTAGTAGGTGGGATATATTAGGCAGCAGGTGAACATTTTATCCTCAAAGTTGATGTGTCAGAAGCTGGAAAAATGGGCAAGCGTAAGGATTTGAGCAAGGGCTAAATTGTGATGTCTAGACGACTGGGTCAGAGCATCTCCAAAATTGCAGTTCTTGTGGGGTGTTTCCAGTCTGCAGTGGTCAGTATCTATCAAAAGTGGTCCAAGGAAGGAACAGTGGTAAACCGGCGACAGGGTCATGGGCGGCCAAGGCTCATAGATGCACGTGGGGGGCAAATGCTGGCTCATGTGGTCCGATCCGACAGACGAGCTACTGTAGCTCAAATTGCTGGTTCTGATAGAAAGGTGTCAGACTCCATGCCTCAACAGGTCAGGGCTGTTTTGGCAGCAAAAGGGGAACCAACACAATATTAGGAAGGTGGTCATAATGTTATGCCTGATCGGTGTATATGATGACTGTACTTTGCATACCAGACTAGTATGACGTAAGAATAAGTTCTAGGTGGGTCAATGTTAAGTTCTGGACACACAGGTCACAGGTGCTGCTTAACCCCATTATCAAGGTCCTATCATTACTCTGCCCTTGTACTGTCCCAGCAACTTCCAGAATGAATGACAAGGTCCATCAAAGTGGCTTATAGTGTCCCAACACCTCACTGATTAACCTTGTTTGTTTGCCTTTAATTTGTCTTTACTACTGTTCCTCCACCACTTGATCCTACATTTATTAAGATAATATGTAATATGTATCTAATTGGTTTATTGAAAGGCTGCCAAGACTGCTGTAATTTTACCACATCCCCCACCCTAAAAACAAAAAGTTTTATAACAGTAATTATCTGCCTGTCTCTTTCATAAGACAGAAAGGCTCCTAAAAGCATTGGCACTGCCATAATCCGTGCCTCGCATGTCCAATTTGTACAAAGTGTGGCTCTGGCTCCGTCCAGCCTAATCACAATTACTAATCGTCTTTTTTACCTCACATGGGATGCTTGAGCACACGAATTGGGAGGAAAAGATTAAATTATAAGGCCTCACGTAGGAAAGAAAAGTGAACAATTTTTTCCTGAAATGGCTTGTGAAGTGGCAGAGCAGAACAGTGATCAGAGAAATTGCACAAAGCCTCTTTAATCTGACTTCAATATTCCTCATACACTCTAGCGCTCGACGTCCATCGTCCTCGAGGTGATCTTCCCATCAACAATCCTCCTCCTCGCTAACAACTTCATCTCAGCGTTTCATCGAGTACCGGTCTGAAACCGCCAAATCCACGCATTCGTTCCTCAGTGCCGTGAGATTAAATTTGCAGTCAGGGTTGCGTTTGAAATGTTGTTTACATGCTTGGAGTGTAATTGTGTGAAACTATGTGACAGTGTGAAGTAAAGGGGGAATAAAAAAAACACCAGCCAGATGTGCCTGCAATTAAAATCCACATCAAAATCCCACATTGACTTTTTCCTGAGACAACTTTGTCTGATCTGCAACAATGCTTAGGTAGGTGGTACGTGTCAAAATAACATCCACATGGATATCAGGACCCAAGGTTTCCCAGCAGAACTTTGCCCAAAGCATCACACTGCCTCTGCTGGCTTGCCTTCTTCCCATAGTGCATCCTGGTGCCATGTGTTCACCAGGTAAGCAACTCACACATGCCCGGCCATCCATGTGATGTGGTCCAGTTCCGATGCTCACGTGCTCATTGTTGGCGCTTTCGGTGGTGGACAGGGGTCAGCATGGGCACCCTGACTGGTCTGCAGCTATGCAGTCCTATACGCAACAAACGAAGCGAAAACGAACGCAATACACTGTGTATTCTGACACCTTCTATCAGAACCAGCATTAACTTCTTTAGCAATTTGAGTAGCTACAGTAGCTGTTGGATTGGACCACCTGGGCCAGCCTTTGCTCCCCACATGCATCAATGAGCCTTGGCCGCCCCATGACCCTGTCGCCGGTTTACCACTGTTCCTTCCTTGGACCACTTTTGATAGATACTGACCGCTGCATACCGGGAACATCCCACAAGAGCTGCAGTTCTGGAAATGCTCTGACCAAGTCATCTAGCCATCACAATTTGGCCCTTGTCAAAGGCTCGAATCCTTACGCTCTCCCATTTTTCCTGCTTCTAACACATCAACTTTGAGAATAAACTGTTCACTTGCTGCCCAATATATCCCACCCACTAAAAGGTGCTGTGATGAAGATATAATCAGTGTTATTCACTTCACCTCTTAGTGGTCATAATGTTATGCCTAGTTGGTGTATATTATATTATACATATATATATATATATACAGTATATATATATATATATATATATATATACAGTGTATCACAAAAGTGAGTACACCCCTCACATTTCTGCAGATATTTAAGTATATCTTTTCATGGGACAACACTGACAAAATGACACTTTGACACAATGAAAAGTAGTCTGTGTGCAGCTTATATAACAGTGTAAATTTATTCTTCCCTCAAAATAAGTCAATATACAGCCATTAATGTCTAAACCACCGGCAACAAAAGTCAGTACACCCCTTAGTGAAAGTTCCTGAAGTGTCAATATTTTGTGTGGCCACCATTATTTCCCAGAACTGCCTTAACTCTCCTGGGCATGGAGTTTACCAGAGCTTCACAGGTTGCCACTGGAATGCTTTTCCACTCCTCCATGACGACATCACGGAGCTGGCGGATATTCGAGACTTTGCGCTCCTCCACCTTCCGCTTGAGGATGCCCCAAAGATGTTCTATTGGGTTTAGGTCTGGAGACATGCTTGGCCAGTCCATCACCTTTACCCTCAGCCTCTTCAATAAAGCAGTGGTCATCTTAGAGGTGTGTTTGGGGTCATTATCATGCTGGAACACTGCCCTGCGACCCAGTTTCTGGAGGGAGGGGATCATGCTCTGCTTCAGTATTTCACAGTACATATTGGAGTTCATGTGTCCCTCAATGAAATGTAACTCCCCAACACCTGATGCACTCATGCAGCCCCAGACCATGGCATTCCCACCACCATGCTTGACTGTAGGCATGACACACTTATCTTTGTACTCCTCACCTGATTGCCGCCACACATGCTTGAGACCATCTGAACCAAACAAATTAATATTGGTCTCATCAGACCATAGGACATGGTTCCAGTAATCCATGTCCTTTGTTGACATGTCTTCAGCAAACTGTTTGCGGGCTTTCTTGTGTAGAGACTTCAGAAGAGGCTTCCTTCTGGGGTGACAGCCATGCAGACCAATTTGATGTAGTGTGCGGCGTATGGTCTGAGCACTGACAGGCTGACCCCCCACCTTTTCAATCTCTGCAGCAATGCTGACAGCACTCCTGCGCCTATCTTTCAAAGACAGCAGTTGGATGTGACGCTGAGCACGTGCACTCAGCTTCTTTGGACGACCAACGCGAGGTCTGTTCTGAGTGGACCCTGCTCTTTTAAAACGCTGGATGATCTTGGCCACTGTGCTGCAGCTCAGTTTCAGGGTGTTGGCAATCTTCTTGTAGCCTTGGCCATCTTCATGTAGCGCAACAATTCGTCTTTTAAGATCCTCAGAGAGTTCTTTGCGATGAGGTGCCATGTTGGAACTTTCAGTGACCAGTATGAGAGAGTGTGAGAGCTGTACTACTAAATTGAACACACCTGCTCCCTATGCACACCTGAGACCTAGTAACACTAACAAATCACATGACATTTTGGAGGGAAAATGACAAGCAGTGCTCAATTTGGACATTTAGGGGTGTAGTCTCTTAGGGGTGTACTCACTTTTGTTGCCGGTGGTTTAGACATTAATGGCTGTATATTGACTAATTTTGAGGGAAGAATAAATTTACACTGTTATATAAGCTGCACACAGACTACTTTTCATTGTGTCAAAGTGTCATTTTGTCAGTGTTGTCCCATGAAAAGATATACTTAAATATCTGCAGAAATGTGAGGGGTGTACTCACTTTTGTGATACACTGTATATATATATATATATATATATATATATATATATATATATATATAAACTGTATATATATAAATTTAAAAAAATGATATGAATATATAAAGTAATATATTTCATGTATATTAAATAACATACATATATATATATATATATATATATATATATATATATATATATATATATATATATACTGTATATATATGTATAAATGTTTAATATATTAAATAATATGAATATTTAAATATATAAATTTAGAATTTTTTAATTTAAATACACTATTTGTTATTTCTGCCCTCTATTGTTCAAACTAGAATAGATTCAGGGTACACCACTGACATTTTTTTCTGAAATTCCAGTACTTATTAATACCAATTCTTTACAATTCAACCAATAAGCTCCTTTTGCCGTAGGCTGCATCTCTGCATGATAGTTTTTTCATGGACATCAAATGATGTGCCAGGCAGAGAAACATTAGGATGAGGAGTAGACTCCCCGCAGGCACAAAGGTAGGAGGCAGATGAAGTAAAACCTGCACCGCAGGGGGTCACGTTTTAAAGCATAAGCTTACTGACACGTAACGAAAAGTAAACGTAAAAGTCGGTTTAATAAGTTATATTGTCAAAAAGTCTACTGCAATTTCTTTCATCCAGGTTCTGGTTTGAACTCTTATTGGTTTTGTGAAGAGAATATCAGATCGGGCTTCGCCGGTCGGGTACAAATAGCTTTTACATGTTGCTATTGTTTCTCAAAATCAAGCATTAGCCTTTCATTATCTTGCATCAGACCAGAGTGGTGATCCTTCACCAGGGTATTCCTGCCTTGTGCCTGGTGTTTCCAGGTGGAACTGGACCTGCATACACATTACAAGTAGCATACACATTGTAATGCTTGATGATCTTACGACAGACGCCTTTATTAATGCACTGCATGCGTTTATTGCATTATGTGGAAATGTAAGACAGTTGAGATGTGATCAAGGTAGCAATGTTGTAGGAGCAAGGACTGAGTTTATGAGTGCAATAAATGACATGAATTAATAAAACGTGAAGGAATTTGGATGTGAATTCGTAATGAAGCCACATGGGAGGTGTATGGGAAAGACAAATGAGAACTATTAGAAGCGTTCTAACTGCAATCCTTGATCAGTCTGCCAAACGACTGGACAGTTCCTCACTTAGAACCTATTTGTATGAAGCGATGGCTATTGTAAATAGCAGACTAGAACCTCTAACACCTAACCACCTTCTCACAATGAAGTCTAGCATACAGTAATATCACCCCCTCCAGGTCAATTTTTGAGCCAAGATCTATCTTTACGCAAGAGATCCTGCCAGGTTCAGTTCTGGGCAAATGAATTCTGGACAAGGTGGAATAGGAGCACCTCCTTAGCCTTCGACAAAGACAATTATGGCATGAAGAAAGAAGAAATTAAGGATTGATGACCTTGACATTCTTCAAGAAGACAACTCACCCCGAAGCAAGGGTGACAGATGTCTATCCTAGCTCTGATGGTAAAGTTAGGAAGGTAAAGTGATAATAAGTAAGTCAGACAGGATAAAGTAGTTGGACAGAGTAGTTGATGAAATTAAATTAAATGATAGTGCAAATAATAGATAACATTCATTGCTTTCTTAATGCAGTGGTAGACTGTGTTAAGTGACAATGGTTTTCCAAAGAACTCCCAAGCCCATGTGGCAAGGTTTATCGACTAGTATGACCATTTCTCATGCAATAGTGTCTGAGGGCTACAAAGTCACACATATCAAACAGTGGTGTCCAGCCTTCCCTAGACCATATGATATTTCTCCTGAGTCTCTGAATCTGTTTACAATATTATGTATGGTAGATGGTAAATCCTGAATTGAAAAGTGTATGACAATTCTCTGACAAGGTTTGGCACACCTGGTGAGCCACAATCCATCATTGCTGGCAAAGACAGAGCGTTTGGTGGATCCACCTAATTATGACACCCTTGCCTATATTTGCAATTACCTAACTGTAAACATTTCAAAACAGTGCAACAAATATTCACTATAAATAGAGTATACCCTGATCAGCCATAACATTAAAACCACCTTCTTGTTTCTACACTCATTGTCCATTTTATCAGCTACACTTACCATATAGAAGCACTTTGTAGTTCTACAATTACTGACTGTAGTCCATCTGTTTTTTCTACATGCTTTGTTAGCCCCCTTTCATGCTGTTCTTCAATGGTCAGGACTCTCCCAGGACCACTACAGAGCAGGTATTATTTGGGTGGTGGATCATTCTCAGCACTGCAGTGACACTGACATGGTGGTGGTGTGTTAGTGTGCGTTGTTTTCAAACACCTCACTGTCACTGCTGGACTGAGAATAGTCCACCAGTCAAAAATATCCAGCCAACAGCGCCGTGTGGGCAGCGTCCTGTAACCACTGATGAAGGTCTAGAAGATGACCAACTTAAACAGCAGCAATAGATGAGCGATCGTCTCTGACTTTACATCTACAAGGTGGACCAACTAGGTAGGAGTGTCTAATAGAGTGGACAGTGAGTGGACACGGTATTTAAAAACTCCAGAAGCGCTGCTGTGTCTGAACTACTCATACCAGCAAAACACACACTAACACACCACCACCATGTCATTGTCACTGCTGAGCTAAGAATGATCCACCACCTAAATAATACCTGCTCTGTGGGGGTCCTGACCATTGAGGAACAGGGTGAAAGCAGGCTAAAAATCTATGTAGATAAACAGATGGACTACAGTCAGTAATTGTAGAACTACAAAGTGCTTCTATATGGATGGACAGTGAGTGTAGAAACAAGGAGGTGATTTTATTGTTATGGCTGATCGGTGTATATGTTTGTGTGTGTGTTACACTACAAAAAGAAAAGAAACAACTCCCTACTGTGCTATAATTATCAACCAGTGAACAGTCACTATGTTTCTCTATCAGTGTCATCAACACATCGATTTGTCTAACACGAGGTCAGGGTTCAACAAGTCTCAGTCAAAGCTGCGAAGACAGGAAATCAATAGTGAGAACCTTTCCTTGGCTAGACTGAAATGACCAGTGCTTAATGACTTTTCTAGCCTCAGCAGGTGTTAATCCAGTGTTTTTTGTTAAACAACAATGATGTGGGTAGTAAGGGCATGTTGCTAATGATATGATTGGCAGTAATATTCATATAATTCAGTGTGTTTTTGTAAAAGATATTAGGATGGTGGAGATATTAGACAAACAGTGATCGATCTCTTTACCTATAGAGATTACACAAAATGATTTTAAAAGAGAAAACGATATAGGCCGCTCAGGTGGCGCAGTGGTAAAACCACACACTGGAACCAGAGCTGGGATCTCGAATACATCGTACCGGACCTCAGCTCTGCCTGCCCGCTAGGCTGAGCGGCCACATGAACAACGATTGGCCTGTTGTTCAGATATGGGTGGGATTAAGCCGGATAGGGACTTTCTCATAACTAATGCAATTACAACCTCTGCTGGCAGATTGATGGAGCCTGCACAGAGATGAGAAAAGAGTGCTCTCAGGGTGTGTCTCTCTGTACACAGTGCTGAGCTGCACTGTACTCGTCAAAGTGTAGGTGACAAAATGCATATAGCTTCTGCCCACGTGTCAGAGGGGGCATGGGTTAGCTTTGTTCTCCTCAATCAGAGCGGGGATAGGCATTGGTGGAGAGCAAGCATGACACAATCGGGCAATTGGATGCACTAAAAGGGAGAAAATGCATAAATAATAATAATAATTATAAATATATATACAATATACAGTATATAAATATATATACAGTGTATCACAAAAGTGAGTACACCCCTCACATTTCTGCAAATATTTCATTATATCTTTTCATGGGACAACACTATAGACATGAAACTTGGATATAACTTAGAGTAGTCAGTGTACAGCTTGTATAGCAGTGTAGATTTACTGTCTTCTGAAAATAACTCAACACACAGCCATTAATGTCTAAATAGCTGGCAACATAAGTGAGTACACCCCACAGTGAACATGTCCAAATTGTGCCCAAATGTGTCGTTGTCCCTCCCTGGTGTCATGTGTCAAGGTCCCAGGTGTAAATGGGGAGCAGGGCTGTTAAATTTGGTGTTTTGGGTACAATTCTCTCATACTGGCCACTGGATATTCAACATGGCACCTCATGGCAAAGAACTCTCTGAGGATGTAAGAAAAAGAATTGTTGCTCTCCACAAAGATGGCCTGGGCTATAAGAAGATTGCTAACACCCTGAAACTGAGCTACAGCATGGTGGCCAAGGTCATACAGCGGTTTTCCAGGACAGGTTCCACTCGGAACAGGCTTCGCCAGGGTCGACCAAAGAAGTTGAGTCCACGTGTTCGGCGTCATATCCAGAGGTTGGCTTTAAAAAATAGACACATGAGTGCTGCCAGCATTGCTGCAGAGGTTGAAGACGTGGGAGGTCAGCCTGTCAGTGCTCAGACCATACGCCGCACACTGCATCAACTCGGTCTGCATGGTCGTCATCCTAGAAGGAAGCTGACGCACAAGAAAGCCCGCAAACAGTTTGCTGAAGACAAGCAGTCCAAGAACATGGATTACTGGAATGCCCTGTGGTCTGACGAGACCAAGATAAACTTGTTTGGCTCAGATGGTGTCCAGCATGTGTGGCGTCGCCCTGGTGAGAAGTACCAAGACAACTGTATCTTGCCTACAGTCAAGCATGGTGGTGGTAGCATCATGGTCTTGGGCTGCATGAGTGTTGCTGGCACTGGGGAGCTGCAGTTCATTGAGGGAAACATGAATTCCAACATGTACTGTGACATTCTGAAACAGAGCATGATCCCCTCCCTTCGAAAACTGGGCCTCATGGCAGTTTTCCAACAGGATAACGACCCCAAACACAACCTCCAAGATGACAACTGCCTTGCTAAGGAAGCTGAAGGTAAAGGTGATGGACTAAACGCATTTGAGCACCTGTGGCGCATCCTCAAGTGGAAGGTGGAGGAGTTCAAGGTGTCTAACATCCACCAGCTCCGTGATGTCATCATGGAGGAGTGGAAGAGGATTCCAGTAGCAACCTGTGCAGCTCTGGTGAATTCCATGCCCAGGAGGGTTAAGGCAGTGCTGGATAATAATGGTGGTCACACAAAATATTGACACTTTGGGCACAATTTGGACATGTTCACTGTGGGGTGTACTCACTTATGTTGCCAGCCATTTAGACATTAATGGCTGTGTGTTGAGTTATTTTCAGAAGACAGTAAATCTACACTGCTATACAAGCTGTACACTGACTACTCTAAGTTATATCCAAGTTTTAGTTCTATAGTGTTGTCCCATGAAAAGATATAATAAAATATTTGCAGAAATGTGAGGGGTGTACTCACTTTTGTGATACACTGTATATATATATATATATATATATATATATATATATATATATATATATATATATATATATATATATATATATATATATATATAGAAATATATAAGAAATCAATACAAATTTAGTTCTGTCATTATTGTAATATCTGCACCACTGGATCATTATAGATTCAGACAATCACAATGTTCCCTGTTCATTAGATTAGGTGTTTTGGAGCAGTATGATTGCATATGGATCATCTAATCCAGATCCCACTACAGTAAGAGGATATACAATGGAGGAAAACCTTGAAACTGTAAGGATCCCTGTGTGATCCCACTTTCCAAAAAATACAGGGGTTTTCCGGCATTTGACTGATGGACTTGTATAAGGTATAAAAACTGCAAAATCAAATTTTATAGAAAGCTGTTTAAGCAGCCCTACGTCTGGACTTATCTTCCTAACTAATTCCTGCTAATTTATTGCTTGTTCATTTATAACCATCTGGTCATAAAATCTACACTGCACCCCACCAAGACTGGATCTGTCCCTCCCTACATTCAGCATATAAATAATCCTAACTGCTAATCATCTCCGTCTTTATAGCAGGTTTATACAGAGACCGCCACCTGTCCCTCGGTGGGAGTCCACATCATAACAATTCTAGCCTTGTTGACATTGTCAAGGACACTTAATGAGCAGCATATTTGCAGGTTAGTGTCATTTATATTCAGGCTGTGTTTCCCCCCCTTAATTTCATACGTGTACGGGGTTCCACCAGTTGTAAACAGTGTGGCTATTTCTGTCACCCAGTACTGTTTGATCCTGCTGACACTGAAAGCTTTAATGCTGTGCTACTATAAATGAAACCTATGGTACTATAACCCTAGATTTTGCAACTGACTGGAACCAGTGGTAGAGAAACTAAAACTTTTGCAACTGGAAGTGTCATCATTGGTACCAGACCCAGAAAGCATGGGCATTTGACTGCAGGAGTTGTTGGAAAGATTCTAGGTCACCAGGGTACTGGACCTCAACTTCCCTTTTCCACTGCTCATCTCTCTTTTGGAGACACTCAACCATCTCTTGCTCAGCTGTCTTATTGACCTTTTCACAAACTCCCCCAGTGACTTAAATTGCTGTTCCATGCTTTCTCCGAGTATGACTTTTCCATTCGTTGCACTTTCTCTTGATCTTAAAAAAAATCCTCCTTTAATGTATTCACTTCAGCTTTCAGGGTTTGAACTGGTTGGGCCAGTCCTGCCATTCCAGAAGCAAGACTGTCTATGATTGGGCCTACAGATTGGAATGTTTACTCCTCCTCATCATGTTCACCAGCTTTACTATTGATATATACACCGATTAGGCATAACATTATGACCACCTCCTTGTTTCTACACTCACTGTCAATTTTATCAGCTCCACTTACCATATAGAAGCACTTTGTAGGTCTAGGACCACTACAGAGCAGGTATTATTTGGGTGGTGGATCATTCTCAGCACTGCAGTGACATTGACATGGTGGTGGTGTGTTAGTGTGTGTTGTGCTGGTATGAGTGGATAAGACACACCAGTGTTGATGGAGTCTTTAAACACCTCACTGTCACTGCTGGACAGAGAATAGTCCACCAACCAAAAATATCCAGCCAACAGCGCCCCATGGGCAGTGTCCTGTGACCACTGATGAAGGTCTAGAAGATGACCAACTCAAACAGCAGCAATAGATGAGCGATCGTCTCTGACTTTACATCTACAAGGTGGACCAACTACAGTAGGTAGGAGTGTCTAATAGAGTGGACAGTAAATGGATACAGTATTAAAAAACTCCAGCAGCGCTGCTGTATCTGATCCACTCATACCAGCACAACACACACTAACACACCACCACCATGTCATTGTCACTGCAGTCCTGAGAATGATCCACCACCTAAATAATACCTGCTCTGTAGTGGTCCTGTGGGGGTCCTGACCATTGAAGAACAGGGTGAAAGCAGTTTAAAAAAGTATGTAGAGAAACTGATGGACTACAGTCAGTAATTGTAGAACTACAAAGTGCTCCTATATGGTAAGTGGAGCTGATACAATGGACAGTGAGTGTAGAAACAAGGAGGTGGTTTTGATGTTATGGCTGATCGGCGTAGTTCACCAAGAAATTAACTGATCTAAGAAAGAGACTGTACCACCACCACTCTCTGGGCTAAGAAAGGTCATTTTCTGGCCAACCCCCTCTCCCTAATGACTGAAGCCAATTGGAATCCATGTGCTACTGATAAAAGTCTGATAAAAGTACTGAAGGACAATGAAACTTCACCAATTGTACACTGTACAGTTCCCGTACGAGCCACCATCTGTAAAAGTCAGAATTGACTCAGTAGTTACAATTAAAGTTTGGAATTGGTAAAAAGAAGCTGTCCCTAAAAGAACAGCTTAGTCAATCAGGTAAAACTGATCCAAGCTTCCAGTCTAGATGCAATAAAAATACCAAAATACACCTCAAAAGTAGGGATGAGACATTCAAGCTTGTTTCACTTTAGTAACACTCGGAAAGTCGATTCAATGTATCGGACCTTGTATTGAAGTCCCTACCCTCATATGACTATGAAGTCAGAAGCTTCGAAAACATCAATGAACCAATGATTCAAAGCTTTGGTGCTGTTCCTTATCTCACTGACTATTTAAGAGACAGTCGAACCCCTGATCACTCTTTGAGTCTCAGAGAATTCTACATGACAAATTTCAACGCAATGCTTTAATAAGTAAAGATAATTATTTGCAGATGAAAACAAATATTTGGTGATCCATTAAACCACCGAGGGTTTGTATGTTTCGCAGTGTTGAGTAGCTGCAGGCTGCAATACATTCTTAAAGCCACCAGGTGTCACTCTGCTCTGATGTCCACTTCCAATGATTCAAATCATTTTCAGAACAATCAGGAAGAAGCTTCAATGAGGCTTCATCTGCCCATTACTACTCAAAAGTATCCAAGATGCAAAACAGTTCAAACAATGCCAAACAATTTCCCAACAACAGACCCAGCAAAACAAAATAGAATGAGCTCACCTGGTTCCTTGAGATGTATCCACCAGTTTAAAAGTAAGCCATCATCAAGGACAACAACTCAGATGTAGAGCACCATGCAGAACCATGTAGTCCTTGGCTGGCTCCCAGAATATGCTCCCAAGCCTTGGTTCTCTACCAAAATGGCTGCCACTTCCACTATTCTTCCTGTTCCCAATCTTATTTTAAAATAAGAGTTTCTGTCTGGTTCAGGCAGGAAGTAGTAGTATTTTACTGAAATAAAAACAAAAAATAGTACACAATAATAG
Organism: Trichomycterus rosablanca; assembly: GCF_030014385.1. Taxonomy (NCBI): domain Eukaryota; kingdom Metazoa; phylum Chordata; class Actinopteri; order Siluriformes; family Trichomycteridae; genus Trichomycterus; species Trichomycterus rosablanca. Next base: position 14,052,632 of record NC_085992.1, read on the forward strand.
TATACAATAATAGTAACTCCAGTTATATTTCCCAGTAAGATAAGTTATGGAGCAATAAGACATATAGAGTTGGAATGTGAAATAACTCCATAATGTACCCCACATGTACTCCACAATGCTGAACTGAACCTAGAACAACTAAAATGTTAGTGTTTTGAGTAAATGTTCCATTTTCACCTCTTAAGGTTTTTTCAGTAATTAAATTTAAATATTTTGTACTGGGGCGGCACGGTGGCTCAGTGGGTAGCACTGTCGCCTCACAGCAAAAAGGTCCTGGGTTCGATCCCCAGGCGGGGTGGTCCGGGTCCTTTCTGTGCAGAGTTTGCATGTTCTCACTGTGTCTGTGTGGGTTCTGTTGGGAGCTCTGATGTCCTCCCACAGTCCAAAAACATATATATATATTATTCTATTTTATTTATACATCCTTTCTCCCAATTTAGCGTAGTCAATTTGTCTTCCACTGCTGGGGGATCCCTGATTGCAGTTGAGGTTGGTATATTGCTGCTCACACCTCCGACG